>NW_009724802.1:0-22983 GCF_000703405.1 Apaloderma vittatum | reverse complement strand
GGGGATTACCCTGTTATGGAAAATATTTTAATAATAAATTTCTCAATTATTTTTTTCAATAATAAAAGAATTATTATTTTTATAATTTTGTCAACATCTATCCAGAAAGTAAATTCTGAATTCTGACTACCTGACCATGTATCTTTTTGCCTTTATGATCAACTTCTCTGCAATTCTACTTGATTCTTTGCTTTGATATTAAAAAGCGTGTTGGTTCAATAATGGACTTGTTCTTTACATCTACTCTCAAAATCTCTACGTGACTTTAGTTGAATTTTGATGAACATTCAAAAGAGCAAAGTTAAGATGGCAACTTGAAAGGAAGATTCTGAAATTATGACTACCATATCAAAAAATGAAGCAAAACTGAGTCTTTAATGTATTCACACTGGGTGAAAGGATAATTTCCATAAAACAAATCTGAGAGAAACAGTAGCTAGGATATCTAGCACCAAATACTTTTAATACCTCTAATTTCACTTATGGCAAACAAGGACTGGATACTTGCCAACTGTTTATATTATTTATATTTTGACAGAAGTTGGAAAGGGATGTGAAGGACTACATGTCCTTCAGTTTGACCTCAGCGATAGCTCAAATTTGATAACAAGGTAAAAAAAGATATTTTTTTTTGCCTTTATGAGTATTGGGAAATATTTTTAAACTCAATGTAATCAGGATGGAAGAATCTAGACTTTTAATTTTAGGTGTTTTATTGCCACACTTTTAGAAAAAAAACCCACACTTCAGCATACTAATAGTTGTAATTCCTCTTGGGCTCAAGGATGTGATTGTTAATGGGGTAAAAAATATATTAGATCAGTAGCAAGGAGAAAACAAATGAGGAAATTAACTGGAATTATTCAAGAGGCAGTTGAAAGGCTTTTCCGAAGTGCTAGGAAATGAGCTACATGACTCAGGCATGTCTGAGTTCTACTCTTGCTTTTTCTTTAATGACTGTATTCCAACAGATAGAAAAACAGAAAACAGGCAACTCTTCATATCTATATATACATATAAATTCACAAATTACTTATATATATATATATAAATAAAAATATATGTATACATATTTCTCTTCACAGGACTACCTAAAACTAAATCATATTAACAAGAGTGTTGTCCAAATGCTCCTTGAACTCCGACAGGCTTTTCTGTGAAGCCTGTTCCAGTGGTCTATTATCACTTCAGTGAAGAACCAATTACTAATGTCCAGTCCGAGTTTCCTATGATGCACCTACATACCATTTCCTTGTGTCCTATCACTGGTCACCATAGAGAAGAGGTAACACCTTTCCCTCCATTGCCCTCCTTGAGGAATTTCTAGGCTGCGATGAGGCCACCCCTCGGGCTTCTCCAAGCTGAACAAAGCCAAGCTATCTCAACTGCTCCTCCTAAGTCTTGACCTTGAGACCTTTCAGCACCTTGGTCATCCTCCTCTGGACATGCTTTCGTGGTTTGATGTCCTTCTTCTATTGAGGCACCCAAAACTGCACACAGTATTCAAGATGGGGCCACACTAGTGCAGTGTTAAGTGAGATAATCATCTCCCTTGACCAGCTAGCCATGCTGTGTTCGATGTGTCCCAGGACATTGTTGGCTCTTTTGGCTGCTAGGGCACACTACTGACCCATATTAAACTTGCCATCTACCCATACCCTCAGATCTCTTTCCACAGGGCTTCTCTCCAGCTTCTCATCCCCTAATTTATACATATAACCAGGATTACTCCATCCCAGGTAGAGAATTTGGCTCTTGCTCATGTTAAATTTCACATAGTTGGTGATTGACAAGCTCTCTAGTCTATCCAGATCAATCTGTAAGGCCTCTCTAACCTTGAGGAAGTCCACAGCTCCTCCTAGTAGTAATCGTCAGAAAATTTAACTTAATACACACATTTGACTCCTGTATCCAGATTGTTTACAAAAACATTAAAGAGTGGCCCTAAAACAGGCTGTTGGGAACTCTACTGGTGACTGTCTGCCACCCTGATGTAACTCCATTTACCCTAACTCTTTGAGCCTTACTTGTCAGCCAGTTGCTTACACAACATATTATGGTCTTGTCTAGCTGTGTGCTGGATGTTTAGTTCAGATATAGGGAACTACTGGATGTTCCCAGTATATAAAGAGTTATTTATCTATACAAAGAGTAACTGGGAACCTCCTCTTACAAAAGTTTTCACATACTTTCAGAGGGCAAGAAGGTCTCCCCTGAGTCTTCTTTACTTCAGGCTGAACAACCTCAATTCCCTCAGCTGTTCTTCAAAAGCCAGGTTCTTTAAACCCTTCACCAACTATGTTGCCATTTTTTGGACACGCTCCAGCACATCAGTGACTTTCTTGTAGTGAGGGGGCCCATAACTGAACACGATATTTGAGGTGTGGCCTCACCAGTGCCGAGTACAAAGTAAAATCATTTCCCTGGTCCTGCTGGCCACATTATTTCTGATACAGGCCTGGATGTCATCAGCCTTCTTGGCCACCTGGGCACACTGCTAGTTCATATTCAGCTGAATGTCAACCAGCACCCCAGGTCCTTTTCCACCAGACAGCTTTCCACTCATCCTGAAGCCTATAGCATTGACTGGGGTTGCTGTGGCCCAAGAGCAGGGGCAGACACTTGGCCTTGTTGAACTTCATACAGTTGTCCTTGATTCATCAATCCAGCCTGTTTAGATCCCTCTGTGGAGTTTTCCTCCCCTCAAGGACCTCAACACTCCTCCACATCTGATGATCAGATGTGTACTGATCGTGTTCTATTTAGGGTTTTCTGAGTGCATTAATCAGGTAGAACAATCTCACTCCATATTTCCTGTGACATATTTCAGGTTTGGTTAGCTTCTTTCATTTTGATGTTTTGGGATTTAGCGGGGTTTTTTTTTGTCCACATATTTGATTTTAAATAACCCCCTCTGTTTTAAATCTGAAGGTACTGAGAGCTAAGGGGCTCTGACAACTTGCAGATTGAGCTTATATTTAGGTGAAAAATAAAGCTGCTTTTCACAGTCTCGTACTTGACACCATATCTTGGTTAAAAATGTAGTGCCACTAACTGTTGTTCTCAAGCAGCCTTTGTTCTGCTAAAGCTTAGCATCATAGTATTGATGTAAAGGATATTCTTCTCCCTTGGAATATTCAGCTATCTGAACTAAGATTGTAGCTGTATCAGCCCCACAAGGCTCTCAAAGCATATTAGAGTAAAAGGCCTTTCACAATTATTGATACAGTATCTTGACGAGAACAGGTTATTCGGTTGTTTATAATTGCATTGATATAATTTATTTTGATAAAGAACCTCTTGATAACTGAAGCGTTGGTGCGTTTTTTTGTTGTTGTTTTTCTCCCCTCCAGATGCAGTAAACTTACCTGGCTGAAGAAAATTTATACTAGTTGTTTTAAGATCTGAATGTATTTTATAAAAAGTATTTTATACAGAGAAATGTCCTGTGTGAACTCAAAGCCAAGTCAGTTAAGAGCATTTGTTTTCTTGGTATATAATTGTCTTCATACGAGTTATTAATTCTGGCTACCACAGACACAACTGGAATGAGATGTGGCAATCTAAGCAAAATCAAAATTCATTTGCCTTCAGTAATATAGGATAAAAGCTTAATTGCTCACAGATTGCTTAATGTATAGCAACTGAGAGGCAGAAATCCTCTGATTAGGGAAGTCACAGAATGGATATTTGATTATTTTTATTACTGTAAATTTAATTCTCTTTCTGTAAACACTCATGTTTTCATCCACTGTAAATAAACCTATTTTTCAATGTGCTTTTATTGTTAGATATCAACTAAAATACAGTGTTGCCAACGCCTGTGACTTTACCATGCATTTTGCAGCGTTTGCTGGTTTTTTTCTTAAACCTTTAGCTCCTAAAGATATGAGATTGCTGAGCAATCTTAGCTTTCATTATGAAAAATGCGAACACTTAGATTCCATAGTTGTAGAGCAAAAGCCTGAAAATGAGAAGCCTACGGCTTATAAACCATTCAGAATAACAAAAAAAAGTGCTAGAATATATTCTTTTTAAAAATCTCATAATTTTTAAATGAGTCTCATTATTTCAGGTTGGAGTGGAGGGGGAAGAAGTAGGAAGTATGACTCATGGTTTTGAATGAAAGAGATTTATAATACTGAAAATACAGACACAATTGTAAAAAGTGGTTTCACGCTCAGCTTTCTTTCTGAGTTTTCTAATACATTGCTGATATACTCATCGGTTTTGAACTGACCTTCAACAACATAATGATCTGGGTATAAGCATGGTGTCTTTTTGATCACACAAAGTCTTTAATTGCTGAAGAATCTCTTTCTAATATATTTCCAGTTGCTTAAAAATACTTTAAGAGGTTTCTGTATAACTTATAAAGCACATCTTTGGATTATCTAGAAAGTCAGAAAAGATGCTGCATATGACCTCTTTTGGCTAAAAAATCTGTTTGGCTGGGAATTGTATCATATCTATAGCCGTTGCCTTTAGAAGCTTTATTCAAAGCTGACAAACAGTTGGCAGCTACTTAATTATGTTCAAGGGAACTCTACCTGCATATACACAGTGTTGAAGTGCAGATCTTTGTCTTTACTAAAATCACAGCATGTTATTTTCCAACAAGAAGAACATATTTTGGATTCACACCTATTAAGTATACATGAGAAAAGCACTGTTACAAAGGACAGGATGTACATTTTATGTAGCTATTAAGAAGTGTCATAGTTTGTGGGTGAATGTCATTTACAAATTCTTTAGCTTTATGAATGTTGTTTTCAGATGATGCTTTGTGTGACTTCCAATTACAGATTCAAAGGTTAGTAGGAGCTGAACCAGATTTGATACTGACATGAAAGAGGGATCAGAAATGAAAAGCAGCAGTAGCTTCGAAAAGGTCCTATAACTGTTGTAATGTATTCGTTTATGCTGGTGAGGTTATGTCCAATGGTCTTCCAGAGGCTATACACATTCTTCCACCTTTATCTGTACTGTTAGAGATCAGGCTATTTTAGATTTTGGTATGAAAATCTAAATGGACAGTTCTTTAGTTTTTCTCTCACAAACTGTATGCAAGAAGCTTCTGAATTTCAAAGCTAGCCATGAGAAGCTTGTCATAAGAAGCTGTTAAGAAAAGCCTCTAGGCTTGGGATCTAAAGCAGAAAAAACACTAGTACTTTTCAGTACACTCATTCTGAAACGGAAGTCTACCTTGGAGTACAAGAAGTTACAGTGCCTTGAGTATACAGGGGTCATACACAAAGGACTGAAAAAGGGATAGATTTCTGTTTTCTTAGCTAGGTGGCTCTTTATATTCAAAGCAGTGCTCATGAAATTGCCAGATCGACACACCATGAGTTCATAGCTTCACTCCTGAAAATTGCAGAGCTGTGGTAGCTGGTTGTTGCTGGATACCTTGCAGATTTAAACAGTAAGAAACAGCAAGGTAAATTTTTCCATATTATTTCTCTTTTCTCAGAGATGGAAGTTTCAACTCTTGCTTAGAGAAGGCCTTTCTGGAACAATTGTACATACAGTATTTCATTCCTCAATTGTTCTCTCCTCTTGGCTGCCAGCAGGTGCTCTGTGACAATCTAGTCTTGACTGTTGAAGGAGAAATGTATTTGTGTTAGAAATGAAGTCAAGCATAACATCACATTTTATAAAGCATTTGCTGCTAATGGAATAATGGAAACAGAGCACTTACTATAAAAATAAAGGGAATTTAATATTTTAAGAAGTTTCTTACAAAGGAAAACTTTTTCAACATGTTCGTTTACACACACACATGAAAAGCCACTGTGACTGAAAGGGAAGAAAAAACAACACTCTCTGTCAAAAACATAGCCTGAGAGACCACAGCAGTGGTGTGCTCCTTTTTTAGGTCGTGTTAAGAGCTATTCCAGGACTAAAAACTTACCAAAAAGTTTATGGTGGAAATGGAATCAAGAAAGAAAGTTTAATCATTTGTTTCGGTGTGTAATGTTTAGTTGCCTCCTATCTGTATACCATAAAGTTTAACAAGTCATTTTGTCTAGTGTTGTTCAACTGTCTAGATAGTCAATTAGTTGGTTTAGTTAAAGTCAATCAATTAAAAAAGTTTTGGTACATTGATTAAAAAAATAAAATATTGACCATAAAAATCTTCACACAAAGATTTGATGTTGATTGGAATACTTTTCTTTATTTTGCTTTATGACTAAGTATGAAGAACCTTTTCTTTTGAAGCACTAGGTAAAAATGCTTGGAGTTTAAAAGAATGAATTCAGCTCCAGTGCACAGATCGTTTCAGTCACTGTAAACACTGGTTATTTTCCAGTGGGTGGGCAAAAATACTTCTAGAAAATTTTGTCATGCTTTGAATAATATGCTCTGAGGAAATGCCTGTAGAGCATTTTAGTCTTAAACCAGTTTCGTATACTGTAGGTCTGTTAATCATTGCACAAATTTTACTGCTGTTGCTGTGAAACATCTTGATAGATGATGTACATATTAAAAAATGTTACCATGGGCTCAAAGGAAAATAGACATGGTCATGGAAGAGAAAGGTTACCAATTAACACACCAAATACATCAAGCTCAGTATATATCTTCAGTGAACAAAGAATTTGTCTAGAAGAGTATTTTATTGCTTCCCAGGTTTTAACCATATTGCTTTTGACTGTTGTCAGAGACATGGTACTGGGCTAGATGGACTCATTTTTTGACTCAGAACAGTCATTCTCATGTCCCAGGAACATTAATTTCCTTCTATTTCCTTAAAGTTCAGCATGCATAAGGATTTATGTGATTCCAGTTGTATACCATTTCTTCATTTTGTATGGTACAGTTTACTAAATGTATTACTATAATACTGATGGATTAATATAAATAATCTCTAGCCATAGAATCAAGAGATATTTTGCTTATGCATCAAAGTTAAAAACAAACTCACAGAGAAAATGTCCTTTCTTGCTTGTTCCCAGGAAGGCTTACGATTGATGCACAGAATATAGAATCATAGAATGGCCTAGGCTGGAAGGGACCTTAGAGATCATTTAATCCAAACTCCCTGTCATGGGCAGGAACACCTCTCAACTAGATCAGGCAACACATGGGGACCGAAAAGGGATTGAACCCATGACCTTGGTGTTGTCAGCATCACACTCTACTGACTGAACTAACATAGATAGCTGTGGGGAAAAGATGATCATGCAATGTCTGGCCAGTGTCTTCATTAAAACCTGTCATTTAAGAATTCAGGGCTAAGAAACAATTTTTGATGTTTTCACAGCTAAACTGAGAGTATCTTAGTTCTGTATCTTAATTCTATCTTAGTTATGTTAAAATAAGAATAATAAATACATGTGTGTATGCATAGAGAGGACAAATCCAGAAGCTGAAATCTGAAAACTGTTGTGGAGGTGGGAGAGAAATCCTGCACTTGAATTCATGCCCATGCTGTATCTTTTATGGTAAGAGCTATAAAAGCATTTGCACATTTTTCAGGCAGATATATGTTGTCAGACAATCCCCAAATTTTTTTTCCATATGAAAGATCCTATACATTCAAAGATTGCTCTTCTATGTGTGTAAAAAAATCCAGTTGTTTTCAACGTTGTGAAGGCTGCTGTGTTTGGTGTACTCTACCTCCCATATGCAGATGTAATTGTCTACTCATTTTTGTGACTTTCTTCGTTGCTATCTAGTTGATGTCCAAACCGTAAATGGACTTGTTGCCAGTTCAGACTGAGATGTCTCTCATATTTCCACTCTGATGTCTGCAGGGGGACTCAATTCCAGCAACTTTCTTCAGAATAACCCCTTTACTATTCCAAAGACATATTATTATTGGTTTCCATTTTTTCTCTGTATGCCAGCAATATAGTTGAATCTAAAAAGACTCCAGCTATGTTCAGGCAACCTAGGCAACAGCAAACTGCTAAACTAGTAATAACTCTGTGTTGAGGAATGGTTTGGAATACATGTAACATTGTTCTCCTGAGGTATTTCAGATGATTGACTGAAAGAATGGGGAAGTTGGAGCTAGAATGATTTTACTTCTGTGGTTCATTAAGCATAGTACTGTAACGTACAAAGGCTAAAACTGATTAAACTGACTATTTCAGGTTTTGTTTTTTTTTATTGTCTGTGCTGTGGTAGCACTTTATAGCCATCTGTGATATACCAGGAAGCTGCTAGAAAACACTTTCAAATAGAAAGTGACTCTTGCTCTACTAGAATGAAAGGAATGTAACGGAGTTTGGGGCTTTGTCCTTCAAGAAATTGCATGTTCACACAGAAAGCATTTGTTGTCTCGGTAGAAGACAGAGTAGAACAGATGGGGAACTGAGGCACACAGTGTGTCTCCTGAATTAGAATCACAGAATCTCAGAATGGCTTGAGTTGAAAGGGACATTAAAGATCCTCTTGTTCTAACTCCCCTGCCATGGGCAGGGACATGGTCTGCTGGATTGATTAGGTTGCTCAAAGCCTCATCCAGCCTGTCCTTGAACAACCCATGGATGAGTGTCTTTGCACAGCAGTTCTGGCACTGGCAACCACTCACAAGAAAACAAGCAAAAGTAACATCTTAGGGAGAGTTTCTGCCAGAAACTAACTTACTAGTCTCCCAAAACTAAGCCAATATCACAGCCTCAAGAGCATGGTAAATCTTAGGGGAACGTCTTCCCTAAACCAGGAAAGTCAACAGATTTCATGCCACGGAAAGCACCAGATAACACTAAAGAGAAAAGGTCTAAAATTTGTTGGAAGTAATTTCTGTGCTGGAATGTTCAAAAGTAGGTGGCATGGCAACTCTACTCACAGCTTTTCTTTAGAAAATTTCTTTAAATATCAAATCAATCTGCACTTTTCAAGGTGAATGAATAAGCTAAGTCTGAAATTAATTTGAAATTATTGTAGCTGAGCAAAAGAAATGTTTTACATTTTTTTACTATAAACCTACAAATATGACATTTTACCGCCACTTACTTTTGTGAAGAAATTTCTATTAATATTTCACGGCTTAGGAAAAACACACTCTTTAAAAACTCGGCTGACTTTTGATGAAGCACTCTGTCTCGGTTTAGAAGACAGGGGAAAAAACTGTGGAACCCCACCCCCCACCTCCGAATTGCTATACCTTTGAAATTATGGGGCTTTCAGATAAAGATATGGGGATAGAAATACCAGTTCTTTACTGAGAATATTACAAACTACAAAGGTAATGATAATGATACAAGGAGAGAAAAAAAAAACCAAGAAACAAACAATCCCAGAACCCGACAGAGTCAGAATACCTGACTTGGGAAAGAAAAAGTCCAAATAAATCCAAATTAAAGTCCTCCTGGAGTGGCAGATGCGGCTCCGTTGGAGATGATCCGGTTGGAGATGATCCGGCTGGAGGTGATCCGGTAGAGAGATCTGGTGGCGACAGGGCCGAGCCCAGTCCTCCTAAAGGCGAAGAAAATGGCCGCAGCTCCTCCGGCGCTTCCACGAGGCCGATCTCGCCGATCCGGCTACCACTACGCGTAGTGACCCCCCTCCCAGCCCGGGGCGTGGCTCGACGGCCTTAGGGCCGGGGAGCAGCCTCGCTGCTGCCCCTTCATTAACCGATGATTACCCATTAACAGAAAGCGAAAATATCTTCCAACCGGTTTCAACAGATGAAAATAGAATTACACATTTTTGGTTACATATTGAAACCCAAGACACACTCCCACTTACTTTTTATGTAATTAAACTTAAATCAAATAATCAGTATTATGAATCATATTGCTACTTAAATATGTCTTTTTATTCATAGACATGGAATACATTTATAGGAAATTAACACAACAAACATGAAAACTATATCAATATATAAATAAAATGGTAATAAAAAATAATTTCCTTCCAGGATATGGTGGATGAAGTAGAAGTGTTGCATTTCTCAATATCAGGATTCATTTTCCTACTGAAAATAGATATGATTAAGATAAATTGGGGAAATAATGCTCTGAAATAGCTGAAATGTCTGAAAAAAGTGATGAAGGAATAGAAATATCAAGAAAAATACTGTTTTTGTTCACAACAGAAAATATAAGTTGCTGTGGAATAATGCAGTATGATTTCAGTTGGAACATTAAATGAAAAAATAAAGCAAGGCTCTTCACCACCAGTAAATTCTTTGAAATGCCACATCTAACACAAGTATAGGATTAAGAACACAGATCTTGGGGTCAGATACTGCATGTTGTAATAAATCTGTCAAAAACTTTCCCTTTTGTGGAAAACGAGGTATTTGTAGATCCACTAGGTATGGAATGAAAATTCAGAGAGGATTGATAGAAAACTTTGTCATAACAAATACAAAACTTATGCTGGGACAAAGCAGAAGTTTCAGTCCGCTAGGCTTTTATGCAGGTTTAGCTAAAGTGTTAATGCTTTTGCTGGATGGTGGGGAGGAGAGCAAATTTTTAGCCTTCTCTTCCTTGATGGAAGTTTGACTAGAGCCAGAAATACATGAGAACCAGCTGTCCCATTATACATCCTCCCTTGCGGAAAGTAGTCCTGATGAGGAAATATTCTTCTGTGGATTGCTTGCTGTTGCTGATCCACAGTGCTGCAGATAAGGTTTTGACAGAAAAGGAATAGCAACTAATTATAAATCTAGTTTTTGTCACCAAACTTGTCATACAGTATTGATATGCCCTTAGTCTGGGAGCAATGTGGTCACATATATTACACAATCTGCAAAATCCAGGTGCACTGGTGCTTTTTGAGACCTAGACCAGATTTAAAAAAATGGATTTTGTGCCCGTGGAAGCAGATACTTCAGAACAGAAATTATAACTTCTGGAAATTGGAGAGCTAGTGCAGAGCATTGTCTGAAACAGGAGTACCTCATTCCCTTTCACGTTCATCACAAGATGATGAGTAATTAATTTACTAGGGCCTCAGGTCAAGCCTTCATGCCAAAGTCTTACAAAAACGAGACCCAAACCTGACTCTACAGGTTTACTGATTTCAAAGCTGCTCATGAGGACTTCTTGAGCAGTGAGCCAGTCTATTGATCGCTTGTTTGACAAGAGGCTTCTTGCCAAGAACCTGATGTAGTGGCAATCTAGGATTATAGCCAGATTAAAGCAGCCATTTGGATGTTTAGATACCACACTAGAGATTGTCCCCTAATGATTTTGGAAGCCTCCAAAGACTGAAGTTGGAAAACCTAAAAAAGAAAAGAAAAAAAAAGAAAAAAAAAAGAAGAAAAAAAAGCAAGCCTGACTTGGTGAACCATCATCGTGCATTACTTAGAAAGAAACTGGAATGATGAATGATGAAGCAGCTTTCCTCTCTAGGAAGAGTCTAACAGTGAAATAAATTTTGGTAGAAGCCCTTCTTTCCAGGGGCAGTCAGTCTGATTTTTTTTTTAGGCGATCTAGATTTCCTCACCAATAGCCCTGAGCTATTAGGGATAGCCTAGTGGTCAGAGAGCTAATCACAGATCTATGCCTCACTAAACCAGCTATTCACCTGCATACATTTAGAATTAATAGAAGCAATTATCTCACAATAAGGCAACAATGTTTTTATGTATATTTTACAGAGCTAGGAACTATGGCATTCAACAAGACACACTTTCAGCTTGTATTTGAGAAGGAAGATTTACTTGTGACATACAGCATAAACAAACTTTGCTATTACATCCTTAGGGTTTTACTGTCCTGAATTTAGGTCTTTCACCACTGCAAATTGAGCAAAACACCATGAAAGTTAGAGCCATCTGAAAAACACGGCTTTAGTGTAGAGAATATGACAAGACTGGCAGGAAAATGCACTGGGTCATGAACTGCTAATGACAAAGGGTGGGAACGGTGCTAACAGTTAAATGGGAATGGTGCACACAGCTCAAACTGGTTACAAGATCTTTAAGGCATCATGGTAGGTTTAGCCAGACTTGGTGTATCACAGCTCCACTCAGACTGCAGCTGGAGGGAGTGCTTAAAAGTAAGAAGCTGACAGCAGCTGTGATGAGTGGGTGTGTGAACAGATCTTAAAAAACTGTGGCTGGGGCAAGCTAGAGAATTTTCTTTTTACAACTGCTTTGAAGGAAGGCAAATCAGACTGGTGCTTTTTTTTTGACATGAAAAGCTTGCTTACTGTTACAGTCTCAGATGACCAGCGTAAAGAACTAAATTAAGTTGGCTGAGTGGAAATAAAAGAAAAATCTTTTGTTGTTTATCCCTTATTTAGCAAATTTACAATGCCTTATCATAAGCTCAGAAGTAATAAAGTTACTATGGTAAAACAGAATGGTAGTATATTGATATTTAATTTATTTTATATTTAAATTGAAGTAAGGTATTTGAGTTGAATAGGATGAGACACAAGCTGTAATTTGTGTTGTGTCCTGTGTTTGTACTTATAATTTCTATATATGTCTTTAATATAAATTAAAAAATATACAATACGTATTCAATCTTATTGGTATATCAAAAATATTAACTTGTTGTGACCTTGAAATTCCAGACCCACAGTCTGTCCCATATTATGGACTGTGATTAAAAACTAGTAAATTAATGATGCAGTCTTTCACTACAGTAATATTTTTTCCTGAAGAGAATAATTTCTTTAAGATTACAGACAAAAGACAAAACAAGTCTCGCTTTCTGAGTATTGCAAATAGTAATTAATATGTGTATCTTTCAGTGCTGTGTTTCATTGCAAGCTGCACTCATGAGCTCTTCATGTGAATTGCAAAAAACTGTCTTCAAGTTGTAGAACATGCAACGCTTCTGTTTTTTCAGTCCATAAACACAGAAGTAATAAGTTTTTCTTCTGGAATTTACAAAAGCACCGTGACATATGCCTAAAATACATTGCTAGATCTTTGATCATTGCTAGATCTATGATTCTTCTCTGTGACATATGCCTAAAATACATTGCTAGATCTTGATTTTTCTCTGTCTTGTGAGTGCATATATATATAAAGTGTATATATGCATTTAAGAAAAGAAGTCCCCATGTGTAGCATTTCAGTTTCTCAGACATATCAGCAATGCATCCTATGCAACACATGTGCTTTAACTACTTAGTAGCTTTTTCAACTCTCCCTTACTGATATCAGATTCACTGCTTTTCACTGATCAAACAAATATATTCCTCTTGTCATAGTTCTGAATGTCCCAGTGATGGCTGCTCAGCGTTGAACCCATGAGGACAATGAAAATAAAGTCTGTCTGGAAATACCTAATTTCCACATAGCCTTTATCTTTATTGCCCTTATGGGTTGAATATGTTGATCTCTTCAAACATGATCTCTAGTATTTTCATTCTGAGTAGAAAAAAAAATATTGTCTAATAGTAGGGTGTTTGATGAGGATAATTAATGGTAGTGTGTAAATGAAGAAATACAGAGAAGGTGGGCTGGGTCTTCAGTTTTCTGAGTCAGAGCTGCCTTCAAGGCTGGTAGACGATGATTAAAGCAGTTTGTCTTTTTTTTTACAAAAAATGTAGATTCAGAAGGATGTGTGGAGGAAATTAATAACCATGGCAGAATCTGTTTTATTTTCAGCAGCATTCTAATAACATTATCGTAAATGTTCCTAGATTGCTAGTAGCCTCCTGTTTTAAGAAATATGGAGTACTGATACAGATATGTGTTGTTTCTATGAGGCTTTTCAATCCCTTCTTGTGTTACGGGTTTACCACTGTTTGCCTGCACGCTCATGTCTGTCAGAAATACACTTGGCTTTTATAAAACCAAGGATAGGTTTCATGTTGGTATAAGGAAGAATTTTTTTTCCAGTAGAACAATTATTCACTGGAACAACCTCCCTGGGCTAGAGCCCTCATCACTGGAGATTCTCAAGATGTGACTGGACAGAGTTCTAGGTAAACTCATCCAGGTTTCCTTTTCAGTTGATTTTTTGAGGTCCCTTCCAACCTGGCCAGTTCTACAATCCTATAATTCTGTGAAAAACATATCCCACGTTGTGAGTCTCCGTCTGCAGTCCTGTCTTTTGCTCCAGTACAATCACCAGTCAGCTAAGATGTCTAAAGAGCTGTAGGCTTCAACTGGATGTAGGAAGCCCCTTTTTGCTAAAGGGAGGAGGTTGGCATTGCAAGCTAAAGTTGTTCCTATAAAAAAACAGCTGGCTTCTCAAGACAGGCATGAAAAGAACTTACAGATCTTTTTCCCTGAAAAAGAATTTTGAAATGTTTTTCTTTGTCCATTTATGCAGGGGTAGGGGGGACTGCTTTGTCTGATTAGGAAATCATCAAATATTTCTCATCAAATGATCTGATTACCTTTACGCAGTTTTTAAAAGGATTAAAAAATATTCTAAACATCCAATCAAAGAACAAAACTTGCAATTTTCAGGCCAAATTATCTTAGCAAAATTCTTCTGAGAGTTATTCTTCTTCTGCATGAGTGACTTTTTTTTCGCAACAGAATGTAAATGAGTAACATATTCAAAATAAACTGAGTTACACTGTTTCAAAAGAAATAGCAGCGATTTGAGAATGGGGTCTATTGCTTTTAAGGTATCAAAACCTTTTTAACCTGTCCTTTGTCTGAAATATTGATGAGGGATTCAGAACAAAAATTCTGGAACTCAGGAACAAAAGGAGAGTTTAAGGCTTTTGGAAAAGGGGGTAGCCCGCTCAGGAGGCCTACAAAGATGCAGGGAAGCTATACAGGGAGAAAATTAGCAGGTCTAAAGCCCATCCAGAACTCAGTCTGGCTATTGCCATAAAAAAAACCATAAAAATGCTTATATAAATACATTAATAAAAAAAGGAGAACTATGGAGAATCTTCCTCCTTTTTCAGATGCAGGAGGAAACATAATGACTAAGGGTGAAGAAAAGTTTGAGGTATTTAATGCCTTCTTTGCCTCAGACTTTAATAGCAGGACTAGTTGTTTGCTAGGTATGCAGCACCTTGAGCTGGAAGACAGGCATGGGGAACAGAATGAGAACTTCATAATCCAAGAGGAAATGGTTAGTGACTTGCTGCACCACCTAGACATATACAAGTCTATGGGGCCAGATGGGTTACACCCGAGTTGGCAGAGGCTGTCACCAAGACAATCTTCATAATTTGTCAGGAGTCCTGGCTAACCAAAGGGGTCCCAATGGACTGGAGATTAGCAAATCATAGAATCATTGAATCATAGAATGGCATGGGTTGGAAGGGACCTTAAAGATCATCTAGTCCAACCTCCCTGTCATGGGCAGGGACACCACCTCCCAACTAGACCCGGCAACACATAATGTGATGTCCATCTGCGGGAAGGGCCATAAGGAGGTTCCAGGGAACTACACACCTGTCAGTCTGACTTCGGTGCCAGGCAAGGTCATGGAATAAATAATTTTGAGTGCCATTAGAGGACAATTTACAGGACAATCAGATGATCAAGCCCAGTCAATGTGGGTTCATGAAGGGCAGATCTTGCTTAACAAACCAGATCTTCTGTGACAAGGCAACCCACATGCTGGATGAGGGAGAGGCTGTGGATATTGTGTACCTGGACTGTTTTCACAATAAGTAAGGCTTCAGTATGCATAGGACTTGCTCTGGCAGACAAATGCCATAATAACAAATGCCTTCCCCTCCCCTTCCTTTCTCTTAGCTTTTTGAACTGAGTGGATGTCGTGTGGTATGGAATAGTACTTTTATCAGTTTGGATCAGACAGAAAAAAACCATCTCATTTTCTCCCCACCCTGTCCTGCTGAGAAGGCGAGTGATAGAGTGGGCTGGTGGATACCTGGCATTCAGCCAAGGTCAAACCACCACACGAGTACCACAGATTCTGACTGTGGCACTTTTTCCAGCTGCTTAAAGAAGGATTCTTCTGCCCCCTCTCCTTGATCTCGAAGTCTGCATGAGACATCAACTACCACATCACTTCTGCTGGTCTATCCTCTAATCCTTTACCCACAAGTTCTCAACTGCTTTGTCATCTACTCACATGCAGAGTTCCATGCATTCAAGAGGGTGCAACGTCATCGCCACCTGCCTAATATCTTTTCTAAAGAGCTGGCATCCCTCTGTTGCAGCACTCCAGTTATGAAGGCTATCTCATCATACCTCTATAAACTCAACAATTTTACAGCTCTGCAACTGCAGAATCCTAATTCCTCCTGCATGTTCCCCATAATATATGCATTGGTGTGCAATCGTAAGTTCTGTTCTCACACAGAAAGTGTCAGAGCCTCTTCTCTTGTGCTCTCCCTGAAACACATGTACTCTATCCCTTTTGTCCTTGCTTCTCTTATGGTAAACTTCCTCTAGCGTATGTAGTTAAACTCTCTCCTCAGTAGATTAGCAAACCTGTTTATGAAGACACTCATGTCCCACTGTAAGACATGTTCCATCTCTGCTCAGTAGCCCATGCCTCTCAGAGGAGGTCCTATGATCACTGAAGCTACAGCCCTGCTGGAAAAATCAGCCATGCATCTAATTATTGATTCACTGATGAATCTAATTCTCCGGCTTTTGCCTGTGCCTGGCAGAATGGAGGAGGCACTACACGGGTCCACAGAACCTCTACCCTTGCTCCCATAGCTCTGAAGTCACTCTTGATATGCTTTGGTTTATCCCAACAGTATTCCCCGGTGCCTACATGCAAACAGTAATAGTCCAAAGCAGGAATACATGGAAGAAAGAGGAAATAGTCCAAAGACCATACAAGCCTTGGCAATCTCTCTGCAACATCTTGGCTACCGACAAGCAACAAACATCCTGGCTTGATGTCTCAAGTCACCAGATGGTACCTCCACCCCCATGCAGGGGTCTATCTCCTTCATGTAAGTGCATGGTTTGGGCTCAGCCATGGCAATTTACCTGAAGGGTCTTGTTAATGTTCACCAGTGCCCAGTGCGTTATACCCATCGTGATTTGCAGATTTGCCAGAAGTCACAAACTTCTAGCCTTCCTTACCTGGTAGCCACCTTCCACCACCAATGTGACATGGTCCCCAGCCATCCTCTCTTCCTCAATTGGTGCCACTCATACTCTTGGAGAAGCTGAATGGCAGTACCCCTGGTAGATCCCTGCTGAGGGCCCCCGTGTTCTCACCATGCCAGCAAGGGCTGTCCTCCCTTAATGGGATGTCCTACTTCAGCATAACAGCACCATGCTCCCTATTCAAGATTCTTAAGGGGTTTGAGGGGGTTTTTGTTTGTTTATTTAAACATAAGATATAGTATTTAGAGGCTAAGTTGATGACTGAGTGAACTCAGAGTTTTGGATTTAAGTCTTTATATACCTCACTTGAATATGGGTTTAAATGAGAAAGATCTGAATGGTTAATGATCTGAACTACTATATAAAGATATTTTTCGGTTGCTTTGGACTACCCTGGTACCATTGTCTAAATCTTTTAGAATATTTGTCCTTGGTAACACTAGCAGGCTGGCCAGCTTAACTTCCACGTGCTACTACAAGCATCCTACTCCAGACCGGATGCCGATGCCCACTGCAGGCATCTGTTTTCACCATCTGACGGTTATTGCATTTCTTCCATGAATGTCATGTTTCCTGGTTCTCTCATCTAGTGGCAGTATTATCAGTATTTTGTTTCTGCTTCCTCCATCAAACCTAAAAAGAGCTTGGGAGAAGGTGTTGTAATCTGTTGCTATGTCTGCATGATTTGTAAAAGTACTTTGAATTGCTGAGTATACTGCAAATAACTGAAATATAAAACCCTCAGGTTAGCTACCCAACACTCATGCTATTCTTGGAAACTTTGCTAGATAACCATACTTTGAGCATCTGAAAAACTTTGACAATATGTCTTCACATCTGACATGTCTTAACAATGTATCACTGAAATGAAAAGAAAAGCCCAAAGCTAAATCCCCAAACTAATCTTCCTCAAATCCTACTCTCACCTTCAGCTTCTTTATTTATTGTCTTGGTGTCTTCAATGCTTCATGTAGGAATTATTCACCTGTGTTTCTCACCTGTAGACCTGTGCAATGGCAGAGAAGTCTTTGCGTCTTTTGCTTTATAAACATTGTGTTATCATGACTGCAGGTAAGATAATAATTAGGGATCTGTGCTTGCAGCCAGTGTGAGCATGTGTTTTCAGTGGTTCTGAAACAAGATGAAGTTGCTTCCGGTTGTTCCTATCAACGTTAAACTTAGATTTTAATGATGATTCCCAAGAGCTGTCATCTCACTCTTTGAGAAATCTCTGCTTCCTCTTGTCTCAAAGGCCCATGGGGTCTGAACCAGATTTTGGGTTTGTTATGTAAATTATTTCTGTGCCTGTAATTAAATGGAAGCCTATATAAATGTCTATGACACTGAAATACTTATCTGAAAAATGTATGTAATTACACGAACAAAAAGTGACAGCAGCTGAAGCTGCTACATTTGCTGTGGAGAAGTGCAGCCTAAGTATGGAACTGGATAGAAGAGTGGCTACAGGCTTAGGCATAAATACTTAACCTGAGTATTTTAACTGCATCAGTTACATGTATGTAAGCACATCTTAAGAGCCTTACAGCTTAAATTTATTGTCTTGGACTGCTACTAAGTAATAAATACATTAATCTCTTCCCTTCTGTTTCATAATTGAGCAATTCAGGCATTTAATTCTTGCTTCTAGTTAAATGAGGAATTTTAATTACAAAGTAATTGTTTGAACAGTGTAAATACACTTCAGTTCTAATTAATATGGATGTAATATGTGGTATATTGTACCAATACATCTTTTGTTAACATTTTTGTACGTCCTCATCCCTCTATTCAATGCAATGAATAGCAGTTTCTGGCTGCCTTTTTGTTTCCTCCGGAAACATGATGTTAGAGCTCTAGAAAGCAGTATCGTAGTAAAACTATTGGAAGGATATGTTCGAACATGTTTTAACAAGATAACACTCTCTTCATAAAAAAAAAGCCCAGAAATTTTCCATGTGTTTCTTTAAGCATCTTTTAAATTTCTGCGAAAAAAAAAAAAAGACTAGAAGTAGGGCTGTTTTAGACATGATGTGATGCTCTCCAATGCATATCAGCTAGTCATAGTGTTTTTAGTGGATATGCTACCCCAGTCTCCTCTCGGGCTGAGGAAATTTTCTATATTTTTTTTTATGGTTACAAGGATTAACATGTTTCCTGCCTGTCTTGATGCTTCTTTAAATGAGGCTATGTTTAAGATTAAATCTGACAACCAATCTCTGCCTATATTGCCAGTAGTCTGTGAACTTCTCAGCATTCCTCCTCTCTGATGCAGGTTTTTGTGCTTGCATATGCCAAGCATATATGCTGACCTCTGTGTATGATTGAGGAAAGTGTGAGCAACAATGATCATTGCTTGCATTTTGCCACTTAAATGACATTGTTTTCTCCTACTGCCTCCAAACTGATTCTTTCCCTTCTCCCAGTCACACAGAAGATGTGAGTGTCACACTCATTCTAGTCTTACCTACTTTCATCTTCATCTTCCTTTTACCAGTAGGAACAAAACCTGATTTCCAGGTGCTAGTACAAAAGAAAGGGAAGTTTACTATTAGTACAAATAGAGAACATACAGAATCCTCAGGTTGCTTTCTCTGTCTCTACAGAACAATATTATTTTTTATTTATCTGGCATACATTTACCCGCCTTTCTGTATTAGTTGTCATATAGTGAGGTATCTTAGTGTTTTGACACTAATTTTCAGATTCCTGTATTGAGCAAAGTTCCTTTCATCCATTCATATGATGCCTGGTATCTAGGATGTCATGACCCTGACTGTCGCTTTTGGATACTGCAGTTATACAAATAACATGTTTGGATTCTGTGTTGGGCACACTTTCATAAGACAATAGTTATCAAAGAAGTCCTCCAAGCATAGATGCAGGAGTCTTACAGAAGTTATGATCACCTTGTTTTTTATGAAGGGAGAAATTTAAGTAAATTTGAGTAGATGGCAAACACCCCTGCCTGTAATTTTTATTCAGTCATTCATATGAGGTAGACAGCTGTTCAGATAGTCCTTACTAGAAATGCTGCTGTTACCAGTTCAGAAACTTCCTTACAGCATGCAGATAATTGCAAATAGTTTTCAGTTGTCCTCATCTGAGTTAAAAGAGAACCAATTCTGTTCAGTGATTTTACTTTTCAGCTTGGTGACTTCTAAAAGAATGCACTTTCTCAAGTTAACAGCATATTTTTGCAGACAGTGTCTGCTTCTAGAAGTGATAATGCCTGATGTTTATAGTTACTACCAGGGATTGGTATGCAGAAAGGCTCTTGCTTATATTTGCACCTGTAGTGACCGAGGTCACTGCTGGATCTTGTATAACACGTTGGGGTGCCAGGAAGTTAAAGGGTCACAGGAAATAAAAGGTTGCATCTCCAGGGAGGAATGGACAGGACAGGTGACCCAAAACCAACTAACAAAGTATTTAATTCCATATGGATCATATTCAGTGTAAAGCTGAGGGGTCACAGGGGCTAAGGCCTCTTCTGCAATAGCCAGCGTCTGAGGATGACTCCATCCATTTCTACAACCTTGATGTCAATCCATGAGTTCCTGAATACAGATCCTGTATCCAGTTCCTCTCTGATTCTGAGGCTGAGACTTCCCCAGTGCCTGCCTGCTCTGCAGCATCAGTGGTAATTGCTATTAGGGGCAGGGTTTGTGTTTAGTATTGGGTTGTACGTATCTGTATATATTGCATTATTTCCTTTATTTGAATTCTTTCTTTATTGGTAGCATTATGGTTTCACTAAAGCTTTTTCAGTTTTCTTTTCCAATCCAAAAGTCTCTCTGCCTCATTCCCTCTTCCCTCCCCCTTTGGGAGGGGAGAGGTGTTATTAGAGAGCACCAGTCAGCATTTAGTGGCTGGCCTAGCCCTAATCCTTGACCTCAGCATGATTCATTTTCTAAAAGAGAAATGACAAAAAGAAAAGAGAAGTATCTTCTACAAATAGAATGACTTGCTTATTTTCTATGTAGATGAATCCTGGTGTAAGCAGATCTCTTTCCCGGAGATTAGTTTTTTAAAGATTTTCCATGGTGAGCACATGAGAGAGACTGCTGTAAACTGAAGTCCCCAATTGTAAACTGAGTCCTAATTGGCAGGTCTCTCTAGCTGCACAGGAGCTTACCCATTTTTGTCTGTAAGAAGAAGGTCAAAATTTACTCTAGGAAATCCAGACTGTCAAGGAATGTCCCCACACTGGTTTTAGAGGATGTAGATATCTTCTTCTGCTTCTTTTGCTTCTGCATTTATTAATTGGTCTGGCTTTGCTTCTATGCTTAAAAGATCACATTCTTGGTACAAGCTATAAGTGATAAAGAGGTAAAGCTGAGTGATACCCTATCAATACAGGAAAGCATGTATGCCTTTCTTGACCGGAATCTCAGGCCAGTCGAGTCATATATTCCCCATTTTTGCAATTCTCCAGATGTTGCCTTTCTGTGGTATATTAATTTCAATACTAACAAAAAGCTTTGGAAATTGAATTGTGCCAGTGTGAACAGTCTATTATAGCCTGGTTAGTAGTTTGTGAGTTTGATGCTCTGAAGAGTGTCAATATCTCTTTCACAAAATACTGAAAATTATTCTTTATTTCAAACCTCAGACAACATTTTGTGGCCACACAATCTGCAAATTGTATTTCTGCTGGGGTCTGTGAAAACCTTTTTTCCCTATTAAACTCGTAAGAGTAACAAGTTATGAAACCTGGGTAATGAGTTTTCCTGAAAGTGTAGAAAAATGTACAGAAATTAACCAGCAGTTAATTTCCACAAATAAGAACTCAGAATAACACACATTTTAGAACACCATAAAACAGACCATCCAACCAACCAACCAACCAAAAAGATTAGTTACGTTTTCTTCTTCTTTGCTTTATGTGCAAGTGTGTTCAACTGTAGTCTTAGATTATTAAGTTGCAAATGCTGCGGACCAGAACCTGTGAAATATGACTGTCATATTTTTATTTAACTTAATGTCTTCTGCAGCATTGTTTTGGCACCAGTCTAGAAAGTTCACTGTAGAGTAGCCTCAGCAAAGTGGCTGTGCCCTGATTTGATGTCAAGTGCTATTACTGGAAGGATAATAGGAAACGATGCTGGTGACATCTATTCTCTGTCTGTGGCAACTTAATACTGTTGTTTAACTGCGGTCTGGATTCCAGTTTAAATGTATGCCAGAGCACATACAAAGGTCTGAGAAGGTTCTTCAGTGAAGGAAAAGTTCACAGAGAATTTTTTGATACTAAAATGGTGCAGCTAAAGAAATTGATTTCCCTTTCTCTTTTCCACCCTGCTTAAATACACACTATTCCCAGCTCTGTCAGTACACGTCTGGGATTTGCTTTTCCAGTGTAAATGGCATATGCCTGTTTGATGTAGGCAGTAGAATCTGCTTCCACAATTACATAATGTGACAGCGACAATGAATTGAAAATAAGGCTATTAATATTTAGAGAGCTAAAAATTACTGCCAGCGTATTTCCTCAGACTGCTGTCATTCCTTGGTATAATATAAAACCTTACATAAATATTCAGGAAAGTCATTAATGCTGTGTTTTTTGAGACCATTCCCCTACTGCCCCACAAAAAAAAAATGTAGCTGGAATTGTCTCTTATGCAACATTTCTCATTAGTACCTGGTGAGAGATTGATGTTATATAATCACACCTTGCTTGAAAGTATGATTAAATCCTGTATTTTCCATACAATGGAAAGAGCAAATCCTCTAAAATATCTCAGAGGTATCAGTCAGCAAAATTACTGAATATATACAGTAAATGTTCTTATTTTCTCTGTTAATTGGTGTTTTGGGGGCTATAAAGTATTTTCCACCTGTAAAAATAAGAAATTAATTTCCTCATTATGCAATGCAAAGAAACAAATGCTTTATATCACTACAATGAAAAACACTTGAAATTACTTTTTTCGTTCCATTTTCTATGATTTAATAAGCATGGCAAGTATGAAGGGGAAGAGAGAATCTGTCCTTCCCATTACTGAGATAACTTACCAAATATAATGAAAGTATGATGGTAAAGAACT
>NW_009724801.1:119126-120265 GCF_000703405.1 Apaloderma vittatum | reverse complement strand
CTGTAGTCACAGGACAGGCAGAGCTGAGAGGTTGATCCTCGTCTGCTTACATGTGTTTGACTGCCATGGCAAGTTTTGGTCGATATTTTAAAAATCAGTTTGTGAAATGGTTTTGCCTTTACAATAGGGATGGTGATTTTAGCTGTAATGAGTCTTTTAGCTCATTTTTTTGGTAAGAGTATTGTTTCTGCAAAGATGAGCGATGGTGTCACATGCTTCCATTTAAATGTAATGGGGTTTATGATTTTATAAACTGTTTTAGAGAAGGTAAAGCAATCTCTTCCCAAATGAAACCAGCTTCAGGTGTCTTAAAATCCAGATTGCATCTGTTTCATGGCTAATTACGGCAGCAGAAGGAACTTGAAGGGAGACCTGAAGCTCCTTGACCATTTTAGTGGGAGTTACCTACCAGTCCTGTGTGTGAATAGGGAGGAGGAAGAGAGAGGAGTTATAAAGGAGTGGTATGGACGGACAAACTGGAAGGCACAGCTGGACACTTCAGTGCACTCTTGGTTATCTTGGTCAGTCCTGTTGATCCCTTTACCACGTGTAACTGGGGCGGACTGGGAGCTCTCCCAGCCGCAGCACAATGGCAAGATCAGATTCTCCTGCTCTGGCAGGAGGATTGGACTAGGGGATCTTTCGAGGTCTCTTCCAACCCCTGACGTTCCGATTCTGTGATTCCCTGTACTGGCCTGCGGGAGGCTTGTTTTTAATCAAGGAAGCGACAGCACTAGTGCTCCTTGAAACCTGAGCCTTATGATAATGTACTTTGAAATAGTTTATGTACCCACTGTGTGGGCAGTGTTCAGTCTGGCTTCGTCTTGGGACTGCAAAAACCCTGTCCTGTTAAGGAATATGAGTTACTTCATTTCTGACTTGAGAATCACAGTAAAATAGCTGCTGTGAATTTTTAACCTAGAAGATACTGCTGGAGTGCTCACTGTGTGCAGGATTCCTGTCAAATATAGGAAGGAGAGTTGTTGCTTTGAGGAGTTCGCATCTAAAGACAGATCCAGAGAAAACTTATTCCCTTCTGTGGTGCAGTGTATTTTGCACCCAAAAAATTACTGATTTTTTTTTTTTTTTTAAATTAACGTGTTACCCTTAATACTGTCAAGCAATGCTCTGAAATATGA
>NW_009724801.1:47258-119111 GCF_000703405.1 Apaloderma vittatum | reverse complement strand
TGTGCACAGCCATTCATCCTTTTTCATCTGAGCCCATCCTGTGCACTGAGCAAGCCCGAAGTCCTGCTGGCAAAACGTAAAAATTGTGATTATTGTAATATAATATGGATGTATAAAGTTCCTGCTTAGAGTTACATGGTCTAACAATAAACATGTCCTAGCTTCTAGAGTAAGGAGAAATACTAACAAAAAATGGCTAAAAGTCACTTTACATTTTTCGCATTTTTTTCCAAAAGTGTCTGCTTATAGTAGCGTAAGCTTTATGTGCAGCTTAAAGGTAAGAATAAGTATGTGATTGATGTAACCAAAGGTCTTAATATGCAGATATTCAGCATAATTTAAATAGCCTTAACCCCTCCGGCGTATGTTATAATGGGTAACCACTACGTGTAGTTCTTCTGATGTCCTCAGGGGCTACCAAGCCTTAAAACATAGGTGTTTTGTCTTTGAGGTCTTTGTAACAGTCCCACAAAATATCCTTATTTACAAACTTCAAAAAGTTTGAAATTGTTCTGCAGAATAGAGGTTGTCTTGGTAATGGTGGTATGTTTTTTCTTGTATGTGTTGGGTAGAATTGTTCAAAAGGTTAAAAGTCTTTTTTTGGGGGGGTGCAAGGTAATATTACTTCAAGTGTGTGTATGTATAAAACTACCCTTCCTGTGATGGCAGATTCTCAACAGTCGATTTCACCAAGAAAAATGTATTTCTCAAACTTTGGTTTTATTTCGTTAATGCTAATTTTAATTACATTTTGGTTTAGCTTGTAGTAAACAGTAGGCATTGCTTAAGTTGTCTTCTGTTCCTGTGTATGTTTTAGGAACATGACAGTGTTTTGAATGGAAAGCAGAGGTAGATAGAGAAATTTGACTCCCAGAGCTGGGATTTAAAAAAACCCATATATCGCAGAATATACTGTAATAATCTGAGAGATAGCCACACAGACTCATGCCTCGGGCAGCGTGCAACACGTGTGTCTAGAGCCTTCAAAAGGCAACCTCAGTAAAATGAAGAGCTGAGATTTCATGATACATTTCTACTTGGAGAAGTTTTTGTTACAAAAGCCTGTAAAATGCTAAACTCTTCAGGCTTCTCTATTGATACGAGTGATTGTGAGCTGTCTAATCTTAACTCTCTGATGTGTTCTGTAGGGAGAGTTAGAGAGGCAGTGTGAGTTTGTGTATGTACTCTTGCTGGGAACAGGAAATAATCTTATCCCATCTAGAGAGAGTGGATTTTATCTGGTACTTTTTTCATTAATACTGTTCTGGGTTGATTCCTAGCAGTCACAAAAGCAGATAATCGTGAAAAGCCGAAATACATATTTAGGTGCTCATAAACAGTTCTGTGCTCTAAAAATGTTAAGAGCGATGGAAAATGTAAGTGTTGGATGCACGGAGTTACCATCTTGGGTGTTTGTTCTTCATTTCTCTGTCTCGATTACCTATCTAAGGAAACTTGTCTGTACCAAGTGTGAGGGTGTTTTTTTTTTCGTGGCTCACCTTAGTGTGCTGCTTGTGAGGAAACCAATTCTTTCTTTGTTGTAGAGCTTAGATGCTGAATTAAAAAAAAAAAAGTATGCAACCTGAAAACTCAGAATGAAATTATCCAACTGATACTTCATTCTTTAAGCTTGTCCCCTCTACTAAATGAGACAGAGATGCTGGTAAAAATACAATACTCGTGTGACAGCAGAATAAAAGTATGTTGTGTTTCCAGAAACTTGACTTTCAAACATTAACCTATTCTAAACACTTAAGAAAAAGCCTGTAGTAAATTATGTTCAGAAGAGGATGCAAATGTATTTGTGTTCCCTGTCCAGGTCCTCTCTAAGTGACTTCTCCAAGGCAACAGAGCAAATCGCTTGGATAGTCACGATTAAACTCCTGGTGTTCTTAACTTTGTCCTTGGGAGCCCCTGGGTTCTCAGCCCGGGGTTGCAGCCCTTCCGAGTGGTTAAATACAATGGAAAGGTTTGTAATGGTGCAGCTTTTATCTGCACGGTTCAGTTTGATGAAGCTGGCGTCGTGCTATGGAGGCGAATTTCTACATAGGGGGGGAAAAAGGAAGGAACAGTAAATCATGCTGTTATTTTTCAGTGGCAGTTTTCAGTTTGTGTGTCTACTTGTGCTATAAGTAAATAGAATTTTTTTTCTTAAATAAAAAAAATGCTCTTCTAAGACTATATTTGCAGGTGTGCAGTACTGACCATTTTGTCTAGCTTGTCAGTCAGTCATCTACAGCAGTCAGGCTTTTTAAAATTTGTTTTTTTTTTTAGTAATAGCCTGGAGATACAGTTTTAGTTGCTTGTTGAAGATGGGCATGATCAAAGAGCTTTCGCTGTAGATTTTTGAACTGATGAAATGACTGATTGATAGTGGGGGGCGGAGGTGACAGCTAAAGTTTTAATATTGGAGAAGAAACAACTAGAGTTTGAAAATCACGCCTCTCTCTTCAGCACCCTCAGCAGTGAGGGTATTTCAAATTGAGAAGCACCAAGACCAAAGGAACTTAATTTGAATATAACCTCAAAACCATCCCCATTCTCCAGTTCATAATCTACCCCATTAGCAGCTGGATGTTATTTGAACTAACCTGAAATTGCTCTAAAATTAATATAACATCTTTAATATTTTGTTGTTCAAAATGAGCGAGAGATGATTGTGTGTCTTTCAACTGCTGGATCGATTTGTAAGGCTGGGGCTTCAACTTCAGCTCTGCCGTGACTTGTGTGCAGGTAGAAACGTACCTGCAAAAATCTTGATAGCTGTGGAGTTGAAGCCCAATAAAACATGCTAATATCCTAATATTTTACTAGGAAACTGAAGTATTTTTGAGGCTTTTTTTTTATATCAGGCAAAATAATAGGGCAAACGCGTTACCCTTTATGTTTTAGCTCTTGGTTTAGGACTCTGGCTCCTGAGTTTTTTGGTTCGGCTGAGCAGCTCCGCTGTCGAGTGTTGTTCTTGCCGTGACACAGGCAGTGTGAGGAGCAGCGTATCTTCTCGACCTCCTCAATTCGTGACCGGGCACATGAGCTTAAACTGCCTGTGATTTGAGTTTCCGTTAGTGCTCTGGAGCTCTGGTGACTGGTCTCACCCCCCTCCCAGCTCCACCGTGTTTGTCGTGTTGGTGTGACCTCTAGCAGAGATGGTGGACAATTGTCTGGGGCAGGTAACCTTGTCATGTTTGGCTGTAGCAATGGAGCTTGTGCTTTAGATGTTCATAAATACGATGGAGAGGAGGTATTTCCCCCGGGGGAGGGGGACAGAGAACTGGAAAAGTTTGTACCTGTTCTCTCTTCTTCCCTTAGTGACAGTTTGTATTTTAATCCAGATTACAATTTTAGGTCTTTTTTGTTTTCCCTGTCGTGTCTAATAGATTTTCTTTCCAGTAGTATTTTGTAGTTAACTTAAGCATTTATGAAAAATGCCAAAAACAGGAGAGGAAAAAAAAAATAAACCCCTCCCCAAAACTCAAACAACTAGAAAACAACTATTACTTTTTCCTGCCACCACCCTTAACTTTCCGAATCTTTGAATTGTCTTCTTCTGTGTCAGATTGTAGTTTGTAACTCTCTTTTTTGTTGTTGTTGTTTTTGTTTTTTTTTTCTTTTGTAGGAGGGGGTAAAGAGCTGAAGGGAATAGCTTTTTCAAAACTGGTAAGTAGTACTTCCCAGGGCTAAGGTGTTTACCTAAGAATAGATGACAGGAAGAGCTGGCATCCATTCCTGGAAAAGTTTGATGTTTACTGAAACTGAAATCCTATCTGTTCTTATATTCAGAAATTAAATCTTAAAAAGTAAATATTACTGATGGAAGCCACATTCCTATAAATAAAGTCGCTGGAAGCCTGAGATTTGGGCTCAAGGGTCTGTAAGTATAGTGAACATTTAAATTCATGTGCTCAAAAGTAATAATAATGTTAGAAAAATTTTCTGTGTAATGTGAAAAATAAATTTATTTGAAGGGATTTCTGGCACAGAAAGACTTCTGTCTAAAATTCTAAGTTATTCAGAGTCATTCCATACAGAAGTTATCTGTGGCTTTTGTGTGGGTCCTACCTTTTGTTTTTATACCTATATCTGTATATATACGCACACGCTTTGTCGTCTGTCCTTTCCAAAATAGCTGTAGTTTAAATAGCTTTGTGATATTTTAGAGATTCTAATGTGGATTGTGTTTAATTGAGATAATAATAGAGAAGTGTTAATGCACTTACATGATTATTTTAGAATTTAAGGTTTCATTCAGCCTGAATATTTATATAGTATATAAACATCTACTGCCTTAACTGCGGTGCATTGAGGTACTTAATCTGAGTGTGAAATTTTTAAGTCTTGGAGCAACCAAGAGAAATCTAAGGGATTATTTATAACAAGTACGTGCCAGCAAGAAATTGGATGGAGGACTGCCGCCTCCAAGAGTTGAAATCAGTCCAAGAAATGGCAAATTTACCTTTTGCTCTCAGTGTTCTTTCTGGCTGAGACTTGGACATACTCCACAGTCCTCTGCTTTCCTTTTGGAAATCACCGATTCTAGCATTGAACGAGGCATTTGCATGTTTTCCTTTTAAACACTAATGGGATGAAGGATGTTTGCCGACCAACCCATCCATGCAATTTCAATCATCTTCAGGCTTTTTAATTAAAATAATTCCACTGTCATCAGAGTCAAGTGGAAAATGCAGTATGTTTTTTGATTAATCCAAGGATGGTTTTATACCTATTTGGGTGTAGTATTCTAGATAGTTTATAATGCCACTGGACTTAAGTTTTTAAATGTCTTGAAGTTCAGTCTTAAAAGAATAATAGCTCAAAAATATTGAAGATGATTCCACACACAAAATGTGTGTGACCATTTGCTTACGTAGCTCTGTACCTGCTTTCAAAGGAAATACTAGCTATATTTAAGCAGCTGACCTCATAGCTATTTCCAGACATTATTCTACATAGAAAAAATACAGTCTAAGATTTGTTGGATGTAAGGAATTATCACTTTTTTCATTAGCATTGGATAAATGTTTAAGGTACTTCAGGGGAATTTTGGAGAGCAATAACTTTAGATAGTTATTCCTGCTTGGGAAGGGAAGCTACAAGTGCGCCTTCTATAATGTTTCAGTTTTGGAGGGATACAACTGAATAATAACTATATATATTTCATATTAAAAAATCAGCAACTTGGCCGGATTTTTAAACGAACATCTTATTTAACGTGTTCTCCCATCTTACCAATAATTTGGATGTTCAGAATGCTTCAGAACCTTGATAAGTTCCCAACTCTCCTTTGCCTGTTTCCCCTTGTCTTTAAGCGGTGACGATGGGTACCTCGGCTGGGATGGCACGCCAGATATCTGGTATCTTACCTGTAATTTAACAAAGGTTCTCATAATTGCTTGTGTGGCTCCTTGTTTCATCAAGGGGAACGCTGGTGCTGCTAGCTGACAAGTACAGCAACTGGTAGAGGTGATTGCAGAAGATGATTCTTTGCTGATGAAGCAGTGTCAGCTTCTCTTTGCTTACGTACCACACGCTTGGTTTTTGAAGAGGAGGCCTTCTTCTATGTTTAAAGTGTGCTTTAGTGCAACTTTGCCAGCAGAAGGTAACTGGAAGCAAACGAATACTGCCAAGTGAGTTGCTCTGAGGCTATAAATGAAAATGCTGGAGGAGGGCAAGTAGGAAGGAGTCAAGGGTTAGAAAACCTACTTTTAAAAAGAATGTCAAAAGTTAATCTTTTCTTGAAAGGTTCGGTCTTAGGAATTGAAATTAATTCTTCAGGATGTTATAATATGGCACCTATTTCAAATTTATATATGGATTGAAGGAATAGATTTTAAGGAATCTTAATCTGTTAACATTTTAAATTATAATGAAAGAAAAAGTCTGAAATTATTACAGGTATTTTGGGATGGAACTGAGTGTTTGCTATATTGCTAGAATTGTTTGTTTGTTGGGTTTTTTTGCTGACTTGTGGCTATATATGTTTGTCAGTATTACAGTGAATTATATTTGTGCTTGTCTACTCTCCTGTAGAGAGTAGGGCTGAGCAGCCCCTTGCTTCTGCAAAGCATCTTTTTGTTTTACGTTAATATTTGTTGTTCAGTCTTTACATGATTTTTATTTTTTTACAGAAGTACTGTGCTATTTTTCCCCATGACCCTAGTACTGGAGTTGACAGTCACACGTGTTCAATTTATGGATATTGTTTACATTCTCAGTTGAGATAATTGTCTCTTCTGCTATTTTGCACTTAGCTTTAAAGTTAATATGTAGTTATAAAGTGATATTGGCAGTTCATCATGAGTGGCTTCTCCTTCACTGAAGACACACTAGGAAAGGAATGGTGGTCGTGTCTGCCTGTATCTTTACCCCAAAATAGAATTTTCTAGGTTTGTAAGAGAATTCTTGCCTCTGCACTGGATTCCATGTTTCATTAGCCAGTCTCCCCCATGGTTTTCCGAAGAGTGATTTCTTTTTGAAACTGCAGTGGTAGGGACTTAATGCAGGCTACGGTTGTTCTTGTCACTGGGTGGAAGTAATAATCCCGGGATTCTGTTTTCTCATTACTGTTTGTGGTAATAGAACAGGGAACTATATGTAATTTCCAGGTATCCCTTGATACAAATTACAGTTTTAGAGAGTAGAGCTGGGTTTGTTCATCTCTGTCACAAGTGGGAGAGGCCCTTGCAGAAGGTCATTTCTGTGTTGGCTCGAAAGGCTGATCAGACCTTTGTTATTTAAATAAGTAACTTTAAGCTAACAGCGGACAGCACTGACAAAACAATGAGTTTAAATATGATGCTTTTTAAACCCTCTTTGTAATCTTCCCTTTGTAACATATTTCTGTTTGGAAAGAGAAACAATTAATTTAAAAAAACAAAGCATCACAACCAGTTTTGTTTTCAGGAGTTCACAAACTTGTCCTTCTCAGTTTACTGTAGTGAGACAACATTAAAATAAAATTCTCTTAACTTATGGGAATGGTTCTCTTTTCACAGCCTACATGTCTAATCTAAATTCTCAATACCCTTTTAAAAACGATGAAGTCCCATGGTGAAGGCCTCAGAGTTGACTACAATACCTGTGCAATAATTGTGAGCAATTTTTATTTTAAAAAAAAAAAGAGAGGAAAAAAGAAGGAACTATTTTAACACTTGAGCAGTTCTTTAATATGTGGTGTCTGGATGGAAAAGTGACTGGAAAGATTGCTATGTAATGTTTTCCGCTGGTTTTTATGTGTATATATTTATAGATGTTTTTACACAGGTTTCACTGTGCTTTGAGCATATGGGATAGAGACAGGAATCTTTAATCCAGTTTCAGAAGCTGGTACTTTTAACATATTTCTGAACAAAAATCTCTTGTCCAACTTTCAAGGCTTTTAGAAATATGGCTGATAATGCTTTTCTGTGTCAGAGGCTGGGGGATTAACTTGTTTGCAGTATAAGCGAAGATGGTAAACTCATACTCGTGTTCTACAAGTAGAATTCCAGGATTAAAAGGATTTTAAAATTAATGATTTTGAAAAAGTCTTGTGCTGCTTTGTATCAGTCTTGTGTTCCTTCAGAATAGCTTTCAACTGAAATGACTATCTCAGCACGAACTTTAAGCAGTGGGTTATTAATACACTGATGTGGTTCTGTCATTTTGCGTGCAGAACACCCCATCTAAGAACAGCTCTTATAATGTCATGGAAGTATGTTAATGCAGTACATTGTGTTTAACAATTTGTGGCTCTTTGGGCTGCAGAGTTTTAGTCTCCAGAATATTTTCTCATCTGCGCAGATTTTTAAACATTCTCGGTAGTTAAATTTTCTAATTTAATATGCAGCAGCAATAGGATATTGGTAGGAAATAGCTGCCTGCAAACTAAGATAAGGGACAAGTATGTCAACTTTGGGATATGTGGGAAGTAACAAATTTGGCTAAATGACTCCAAGGCAGGCGTTTTGTACAGTCTGTAGATTTCGGATGTTTGAAAGATTGTTTGTGTTTAGGCTCGAAAGCTGCAGTTGAATGTAGTTTGCTACTGAATTCCTGCTCTGCTATAATCTCCTTTCTTGAAATTGACTTTTCTCTTTCACTAACCAAAACAAAACCTTTATTTATTTTTCTCTATAGCACTGGTCTTAAAGAGGAAACCAGAAACTGAAGGCACTAGAATCAGTAAAGACACTTCTAGAGAAAGTGGAGAAGGTAGAGAATGGAGCTGCAGACTCTACAAGAGGCTCTGAAAGTGGAAATTCAGGTTCACCAGGTAATTTGTATTCTTTATTGCTTTAAACGTTGAAGTAATAGCAGCATTTGTATCACTAATAGTGTGTAGCATTAAGTAATAGCGCTACAATTATAGTAATAATTGCTTTATAAGCTTGAAATTAGAATTTGAAACTCTACATTTTGACCCCACCACCTGTTGTTTTTTAGCAAATGTGAAAATTCTACATACCAGGCTGTGGGTGGGGAGGTTTTTTTATTATTATTATTTTGTGGCAGTGATAAAAAACATTCTGAAAACTCTGTGTTCAGCAACTTCTCTCTGGAAGGTTTTTCTGACGTTCTGAAGCCAATTTCAGTATTCGATTGGCAATGGAAGAATACGATGGAGGAACTTTCAAGCAAAATGTGCGTTATGCTGCGTAGTCTCCTCTGATGCTTCTCTTCTGGCATGTCTTCTCCTTTAGTACGTTCTAAACTTGTAATAATAGAGTTTTGCTAACCAAAACATTGTAGTGCTTGGACTCAGAAATTTTTACACATTGGGTCTTTTTACTAGTAGCTTGACCAAAGCTCTAGGGCAGTAGAGTTGCAGTTTGCTAATTCTGTTACAATACGAATGAGAAATATTAAAAATAATTGTAACAAAAACTGATTTAGGAAATATAAGAGGACCTATGCATATTAATTCCTGGAATAAAATCGTTAGAGCCATAAACACAAGAGAAGCTGCCAACTTGAAATGTTAAATTTCTCAATGAGACCTTTTCTGAAGACGGTTCCCCAAGTATTTCCGTTGGCTATCTGAAACTCACAGCTGTTACAGTGGATAAGAAAAATATAGAAGATAGGTTACGCTGATCAGTGTAGCCCCTCTTATAAAATGGTGAAGATCTTTCTGAATTAGGTGGTGACTTGTCTAAACAGGTGTTCCATGTGACTCGTTCAGTAGTTGCTGAGCGTGGTGCAAAAACTGCAACGGATGGATTAGTAAAATGAAGCTGCGTCTGCTTTAACGAAAACCAAGAAAACTTGAAGCTAAAGATGAATTTCTGGAACTACAGACAACTGTTTTGCTCTCCTCAAACTGCAGGGCCCTTGCATTCAACACTTAAGTGCAGTTTTGTTTTGAGGATAAGGATATTCAGAAATTACTGGTGGTGTTTTGCTGCAGACGTTAAAACATTTAAGACCAGTAGTATTTTTTTTTGGTGAGTGTTGCCTGCTGTGTGGTGATCAGAGTGCTAGTCATACGCACGAGAGGTAAATGCAGTTATATAAAAGCAAGTGTCTTCATTCCCCTGTATGCCTAAGCTAAACAAAACTTTCAAGACTGCGAATTTTGACTAATCTTTAGTGTCTGTTCATAATGGTGATGATGAACAGGGATGAAGACTGGAAAGTGTCCCCAGATGATTATTTATTTATTTTTCAAGAACTTCAAGGGCTTTTGACTGTTTGCCTTAACTTAGCCCAATTGTCGTTAAAAGTGAACTCTGCATTGAAATAAACTATAATTAAATTTGGTTTTAGGTGGTGAAACTAGACAAGCCATTATATCAAAAGGTTTGGGTTTGATTTTTTTCAAGATACTGTGTATTTCCATAATTAAGGTGCAGAAGTCTAAACGTTTACAGTGGAAAACAACACTTGCATCAACACGTTGGGTGCTTCAGTAAACTTTTATTGATTGGTGCACAAGTGGTTACTGCTGCGCTTCTCAGATGGCCACTGGTAGAAACTGATTTTTGGCACAAAAAAAAATAATCTTCAAGTGAAATGCTTGAACTGTGGTATATCTTTGAATTTTGTAACTTAAAGGGATACAATGTATCCCTTCCTTGGGCAGCACCCAGGACTTGTGGAGGAGTGTCTCCCTTGTCATCTTTTACTTGTCTAATAGTTCTTTGCCTGAGGACTCTCTGAAAAGGCTTGTAACGTCCCCTTGTAAGCGGCAGACAGGTGTGTGATGAGCGTACGGAGCTCAGCTCTGTGCTGCGAGCAAAGCCTCCCAGCTTCCTGATGCAGCGTGTCCCTTGTGACTGCTTGCAAACTTGTAGAAAATGATGCTCAACAAGATCTTTTTTTTTGTTTGTAGAATGACTTCTTGTTTTCCTGCTTGTTCCAGTTCACCTCTAGAGCTGTGTCTGAAGCTCTGATGCTGCTGCTTTGGCAAAGTGTGTCTTAAACTACCAGTAAGGACCCAGAGAATTGTTTAGAAAAGCTACTTTTTTGTTTCTTTTTTTTTTTTTTTTAGTGATCAAAGAGTCCTCTATACATGGAAGTTAGACCAGGTCACTTGCTATATCAGAGTACAACTTGAATAGTCAAATATCTTCCCTGTCAAAGCTGTATTGCTTGTCCCGAGAAGAGATGGATCAGATCTAAGTAGTTCATTCTGCTACTGTGTTGACTTAATTAGGGTTATTTTGAAACAGACTGCTCTTCATAGATTTGATCACAAGAGGTGTTAAAAGAGTTATATTTAGCTATTCACACAGAAGAGTTGGGTTTCATGGATGAGTCCTCGAGCTGATGTGTGGAAAGAACCTAAAACATCCTTTTCCTTCACTGATTTTGCATCATAAAGATCGGTTGGTTTTAAAATGTCTTAAATTTAGCTTGTGTTTGGGATCAGTGCAAAAGAACATTTTCTTGTGATTGGATGACGCAGCATTGCGAGATCCATAAATTTAGCAATACTTTGTGAACATTGTAGAGTCGGTAACTGTATTGTCTTATGACTGAGTCTGTACAATCGCTTTGTATAAAAACTAACAGGTTTGTTGCTTGTCAAACTCTGATGTGGCAGGAAGCACGGAGGAGAAATAGGCTAAACATGTAAGCAAAAGGGTAACATGGCACCTTAGCTCCCATGACGCTGAACAGCAGCATCAAGAAACAATCATATTCAGTGCAGATAAATGCCAAGTGATGCACTTTGGAAAAAAAAAAATCCTGGTTTTACGTCTGCAATAGCAGGCTGTGAATTAGCTCTTAACGCTGTGGAAGGAGTGGTTGCAGTACGGAGTACTTGATGGTTGCGTGCACTTTGAAACTTTGTCTTCAGGTGACAGAGTTGAGCTAGAGAAGTCCAGGAGTCTTAAAGAGTGAACAAAGCAGTGGAGTGATTTGTGCATGAGGAGACCTTCAGGGGGAATATGTGCTGTGAAAAAAAAAATAGGGAAAAGATTAATAGAGAAGCAGTCATAGAGTCATAGAATATCTGGAGTTGGAAGGGACTTGTAAGGATCGTTGAGTCCAACTTGCAACTCCTCTTGACTCGAGACAAGACTGTTTTTCCAGAATCTTACTTGCCCTTAACACTTGTGTTATCAAGAGGCAGATTCAAAAGAAAAAGGAGGTCATTTTGTGTAATAGTCCTGTGGTTCGACTTCGGAACTTCCTGTCACAGAATCTTGAGTAATTTTCCTGAGTTCAAAAAGTAATTAAGGCAGCTCAGTGGAATGCAAGTCTGTTACTAGCTCTTAAACCTAAGTCGTGGTTCTTGAAGACAACAGAGGTGTAAATTTCTGAAAGATGGCGGATAAGGCTCTCTTGTCCAGACATGCTGATGCCTCTGTTTGCTGTTAGCTAGTACTAGAAAGAAAATGCAGCAGATAAACCTGTGGTGTGAGGCAGAATTATCATTGTGTTGTATTTGTTTAATACATTTTTAGGATGTGAAATAAACGTTTGGAGAGAATTAGTTGACAAAGTCTGAATTCTCCAACTAGTGTCAATGCACGTGGAATGAAACATGTATTCTTCTTACTTGCTTTGTCATTCTGTTTCTCACTCCTTTTCCTGATTGTTCTTTCTTCTTTTGTTCATCACAGACTTTACATTGTTCTTTGTGTATGTCGAAGGGACGTAGCAATGTGATGAGTAAATATGGCTGTAACAAAAAAAAAACCAACACATTAGGAATTCTTTGTTTACATTGCCCCTTCATTCTGGTCTCTGGTGAGAGCCTGGTGACTTTTTCCTTGCTTAGCAATAGGCAGCATTCTCCTGCAGCTGCCTGAAGGAAGCGAAGGAAGAAGAATAGTGAATGGTGACCATCTGTCTGCGCTCCTTTGGATGTGGAGGGCATCTCTTCTACAATGATCTCAATCTCTCTCGGAGGGAGAAAAGTGGCAAAGATAGTTCTGAACATGGGTTTTCCGTGTGGTACCAGCCAAGCCAACGTGCAGGCAGACCCGCAGCACTTGAAACGGTCTTCTCTGGAGTATACAAACAGTTTTTGTGCCCGCAGCGGTTGTCTGTGATTTGTGTTTCTTGTGACTGCAAGCAAAGAAGGCAGCAGTTCTAGAGGAGACACAGCCATTAGATTATCTTACCCAGCTGCCTTAAATTGTCCTTAAAAACCATCACTTGTTCCAGAGCTCTTTAGGAGAAGGAGCAAAAGTGGTGGCTTAATATGGTAGTTTTACTACCTTAATGTGCTTGGAAATTATTTAATACTGGATTTCAGGCCTTGCTATTGAAAAGCTGTAGACTAGGTATTTTGATTTTACAAAGGGTCTTCAGAAATGTGCTATTTTAAACTGTTCAACAAGATCCGTCACGAAAAATCTTCACTGTACTGTTGCATTTTTTTTCTTTCTAGAAATTGGTTGCCCAAATGAAGCAAGATCCACAGGTAACTATCAATTTTTTTCCTTTTTTTTTTTTTTCATGTTTCATTATTTACATTTAAAAAACAGGAAATAACAATGCATGAAGCTTGAGAATTTTAGATAGTTCTTGATCATGTTTTTCATTGTTAACACAGTGTTGAGAAGAAAACTATTATGTCTTTAAACAATGGCTGCTGGATAGGTTAAAACAAAACCAAAATGTTTGCCTTTATGGAGCCTTTTGCCTCATATTCTTAATAGTCTAAATCAAGTGACTTTTGGAGGCTGTGGTGCAGCTCAGATACGTAGTAAGTTTCTGATTCTGTTGGAAGCTGCTCTTTATAAAATCTGCCGTTACCAGAATTCACTGTTTTTGAGTATCAGTAGGTTCACAGTTGTACAGGAAGAGACACAATATTCAATCCAAGAAATTTTGTCCAAATAAATAATGTGGCTTAAGGCAGTGCCCACATTGCCTGTCTTAAGTATCCAGCTTCAGCGGTGTCGTGTCCAAAGAGTGGGCACGTGGCCACGGGATGCTTCAGAGCTCCTGAAGCTGGACAACTAGCCATCTTGTGCAGACAGAAGTCATCCCTTTCCCGACGACCGTGTGAGGAGTCCGGGTTTTCTTGTACAGCAGCAGTGAAGAACTCCGGTGTGCTGAATGGGGAGTTCCGGGGAGTTCTCTAACCAGTCTGGAATGTTGAGTAGGGGGGTAAAGGCAGCTCACTGGAGGCTTACTATGAAGTGCTTCCATCCCCATACAATACTAAATGTCCTGTAATTTTCTGAGCGTAATTTTCTGAGTTTAGGGGAGTAGGAGGACAGCTTTTTCTGACAGTCGAGTAGTTAGACCCTGACAGGGGAGGGATGAGTAGGGTGGTATTGGAAAATCTGCTTTTAGAACTTCCTTTTTCTCATGAGACTGGAGTGAGGTCTGCTACTTTCACTAGCTGGGCAAGTCTGCTAACGATTAGCTGGCAGAGCCGTTTGCTTTCAGTTCTTATCTGCTGAAATCCAGGTTGTACTGCAAGCAGCCATGGAGTTCCTGGAGCCAGGATGAGTAAATCTGGCTCCTACTTCCAATGCTTTTAATGCATTTTTATCTCAGATTATGAAGGGAAATCTAGAAGGGAGGATGACTGGTCAACATCTGGTTTTGCTAGAATTGTGCATATGTTGGAGAAGACTATCTACGAGCTGAGATTGAAATGCATTTCAAAATTGCATGGAGAAATAAAAAAAATTGGAATGTTGTCCTGAGCATGAAGTTCCTATAACAATATTAGTCCTATATTTTACTATTGCTGTGTATCACAGCAAATCTGTGTAACTCAGTATATGGAGTTTACAGGACAGAATCACAGAATATTTTGGGAGAGAAGGGACCTTTAAAGGTCATCTAGTCCAACCCCCTGCAAGGATCAGGGACATCTTTAACAACATCAGGTTGCTCTGAGCCTTGTTCAACCTGACCTTGAATGTCTTCAGGGATGGGACTTCTTCAGCCTCTCTGGGCAACCTGTACCAGTGTTCGACCACCCTCACTGTAAAAAAATTCTTCCTTATATCTAGTCTAAATAGCCTAAACAGAAATGAGAACAAAAGAAATAGAAAAAGAGAAAAATACAGGGAAGTTCACTTCCCTGTGACATTTCTGCAGAGCTTCACAGGCTTTAAACTGAGGATAGGTTTTTATTTTATTTTTGGTAGGAAAGAATTAGTCCTGGTAAAAAGTTATTTTCTGACTGCATCTTTATAGTGGTGCTTATAGCTTTCAAATCTTAAGTGCTACTGTAAGCAGAGTGCTGCTATGAATGATGTGTTAAGGCAAATGTGATTCTCTTCAATACAGTCTAAAAGATAAACCTATGTGGAAACGAAGGCTCGGATATATTTGCCTTCATTTGACATGTGTGTCAATTAAAATTTAATCAATAGATTTGCTGGTGGTTTGCACAGTCCAATGTAGGATGATGTCTTTGTGTAAGTGGCGTAGGTGAGAACCCTTTAGGTAGCTCCCATAGCATGTTACTATATACAGTACGATGCCATTGTGTTACACATTACCAAGCAGTTCTCGTTTAATTTGTAAACTTGATGAACTGTGCACGTGTGCTGTATGATGTGGTAAGCGCTAATGGATGTTTTTGTGAAACCTTCCTTCCAATCTGGGCTCTCTGAGTGCTTATTGCCGCACTCAGTGGCTGAAGTAAGGCTTTGTTGAGCCTCTTGAATGTTATTGGCTGTACATCCAGAGGTGCTGTATTTGTAGTACATTATGTAAATTAAAAAAAAAAACAACCTCCCTACTACTACTCTATGTTAACAAATGGAATATCTTTCTCACAGATATTTTTTCTTTCTAATCAGAATGCTGATTTGAAGAAACAGCTTCATGAACTTCAAGCCAAAATCACAGCTCTGAGTGAGAAACAGGTAGGGAAACAGAGATGTATTTTTAACACCCCTTTCTAAAGATGTCTCTTTTCCCAGCTTCCAAGATAGCTGCTAAATTTTTAGGTGCAAAAATAAGTACGGTCAACCAGAGGTTTTGGATTTTTGTTTGATTTCTCAACAAAAGATAGGATGGATTATTGTGAATCTATCAAAGAAGCCACTTGTGTAATCAGTGGAAGCTATAGCAACTTTTCTTGCATTGAAACTAATATTTTGTATTAAGGGAGCTGGGAAAATGAGTGAATTTTGCCACTTTATTATTATCTTGAAACTTTTTTTATAAACTGCACCATTCTGGTTTAGGCAAATCTTTAGTTTTTGTCTTAGTTGGTCCACTCTGTGCTCCTGGATGAGTATATTTGAATTTTTTCTTAGTGTCTGGACCAACTAAATTCCTGTCAGTCATGGTTACCTGGCAGGCAATTTGGAAATTATTTATGTGGTTGTACCATGATAAATAACACCACAACTGTCTTATGTTTGCCATTTGGTAGGAATTCTCTTTGACAGGTATAAAATATGAGTAATAATTACATCTGAAAGCTTAACAGATCGTGGAACGTGAATACACATCTTCTGGGTAACTAGTGCAAAAAATAAATAACATTGAGAGATCAAAAAACCTTGTTCTCAGTTATATTTTAAAAAAAAAACAACCCCAAAACAGCGACGCTCATGAAAATACACATATACCCCGTCCCTCCCCTCAAAAAACCCCTCAAAACAAATTTATACTGACTTAACCAGTCCCTTGATTGTATTGTTATTGTGTCTATAATGGAGCCAAATTAGGTCAATGCGTAACGTGTGCATAGGTGAGAATATAGTTATGCATCAGTGTCATATCTAGATACTTGCATTAATCTGTTGTTATCTGCATGAGTTCTGTCTTGAGAATGGTCTTTCCTAAGAAAAGAGGCAGACAATGATTAACATTTATCTAGAAATTTTGTTTACTAAAAATAATGGCCTGTTTTAGTGGTGGAACAGTGAGTCTAGGAAGGACCATGTAAGGATAATAAAGAAAATGATTTTTTAATGAGAATACTAATTCAACAAAACCCGAGGTTTTGCTGATGTGGTGACATGCCTCTCTTGAAGATGATTTATTCTTTAAAAGCAGCATGAGCCTCTGCATGTGGCTATGTCTCACAGCAAGGAGCCTCAGAATTCTCTGGTAAGCTCTGGAGGCTCATGGTAATTTCAGAATTAGTTTGCCTTGATGCCACGAGGGAAGTTGTATTGACTACCCGCTCACGAGACAGTGAGAGTGAGACAGCAAGTGGAAGGTAAGAAAGAAGTTAGTGTATCTTAGTGTAAATTTCAAACTTGGATTCGTAACTCCCTAAGGTTTTCTGTTACAGAGTGGTCTGTACTAACCTGTATTTTACATCACCCAGCACCAGAAGTGCAGCTGGGTCTTTGCTGCTGAAAGTTACAGCTCAAAATAGAAAAGCACATTTGTTCATGGGACGAACATGGGCTACGCTTCCAAAAGACTTTGAAAAACAGTTTTCTGACTTCACTTCCACCGGACAGCGAATACAGTCAATATGAAGCCATAATATTGTTCAAGGAGGATAGTTGCTAAAATTTAATAGTTGTGGCAGATGTGAATTTTGGAGAAAACCCTCTACAACTTCCCACTGCAGAGAAGTACTCCCCTCTTATTTGTAGGAATCTATTCTGTAAACATCTGCAGCTTAGCAATGCAGAGTTGTGCAGCATTTTAGAGACTACAACAGAGCCCTTTTTTTTTTTTTTGTTCTTGCTTTCATTTTTCTTTAGGAAAAATAATTATTAGAAATTGTTTTATGGGGACAATATTATCTAATTTTCAAACAGCGTGGAGAAATGTGCGGTTTTGCGTAGTAAATAAATGCTTTACATAGTGCAGTGCATTTCTTAAGGAGATGTGTAACACGTGTGGTATCTGTACTCTTGCTTAGATCCCAGTTTTATGTCTGAATGAATAGATTCTGAGGGCCAAACTCCACTGTGGACCGTTACGGGAGGCGTAATTGTCACTGTTTGATAGGCTTTTAACGAAGGGTGAAAAACTGAAGTTCCAATCTGTGTGCTGACCCTGCCTGGAGACAGTGGTGTGAAGCTGAGACTAGTGGTAGAGAGGCAGAGTGCTGAAATATTTCTGGCTTCTGAAATACTGTGTCAGCCTAGTATACTTTTTTTTTCCCCCCTTTAATGTAGTTGCATGAAGACTTGTGCAAGAACCAAGCCAGTGGTGGGTTAGCTAAAAGCTTTTAGTTGCTTTAGGACTTCTCTCCGTTCCCGAAGCATTGTGAGAGTAGTGCCGACACTTGCTGCCAGTCGCTGCAGTGGTTCATAGTGGCTTAGGTTTCTTGCTGAGAATTAATGACAGTTCTCTTCAGAAGTTTGTGAAATTGAAGAGATCTGGCAAAGTACAAAAAGAAAGCAAGTAGGCTGTGCAGCATGTAGGCTTGAACCTTCAAGAAATTTGTTAGCTGATGCAGAGTTAAACTGTTACAGCATAAGGTATGTCGTACACTCATATGTTTTTTGAAAATGGGAAAGAGGTGAAAATAAATGCTTTGATTTGTTTCCCCTGAGAGATGATGGAGCAATGTATGCTGATTGCGTTATCATATGGAACAGAAACTTCAAAAAAAGAAAAAAATCTTATTTGAAGATAATTTGCACTTAAAGGGCAGTAAACATGAATCCTTCAGACGATTATTTTCCTCTGATAGTCTCTTTATGTTATTGCCATGGATTTCTAAACTGCTTACCATATTTATCAAATCTGTTGGCAATAAGGTGTATTCAGTTTAACGGTCTTGTTAAAGCTACAGGTTTAGTTTGGAAACCTGGAATGCATTGGTTTTAAAACTGGTTTCCTCTCTCTTCCACCACCCCTCTCTCCGATGACGAGAAGTCAAGAGTAACTTTTTGCAAAACGGTTTTGATTGCCAAATCTAAGCTTGAATTGTAAATAAGAATTAATTCTGTTGCTGTGTAGTACTGGTTTTTGTTACCTTTTCACATCTTGGTTAGAAAGTCGTAGTCCTAGCACTTTTTCCTTCACTTTGTGACTTTGTGTCCTATGATGGTGACTCCCTTTGACATTCTGTGTTGTAGACTTTTACCCACAATTACCTATTGCTACTCAGGAAACCCAAACCGACCAACCAAACCAAAAACTACCCAAACAACAGAACAATCCCATAAAGAATGTATTCATAAATTTTTCCATGAGGAATATTACCAGTGTGTACTTCCATTACTTTGGGGAGTTGGGGTGGAGATTGTTACGAGTGACACTAGGTAGAGCACAGCTGACATAAATGAGCAGGAGGGATGTAATCTTGAAGTAATGCCTTTTTTCCTGCTTCTTTCCATCCATAGTTAATTTAAAAAATCATAGTATGATCTTGCAGATGTAGCATCCTTGAGCATGTATCATAACAGTGCTTTTTTTCTGGAGGAGGTCATGTTTATTTGAATAAAAAAAAATAAAGAAGTAGGCTGCAAATAAATGCTTTTTAGCAATATGCCAAATACAGTGGACTTTCTACGTCCGTCCTTATCACAGCTTCTTGGACGAGTTGAGGCAACAACTTTCTGTCTTAAACGTGAGAGAAATCCTACAGGAGTGATGGTAAAACGGAGGTAGTGATAAGTATACAGTAAAGAAATCTCACGGCTTTTCCCCCTATATTTGAAAATAAAATGAAAAGGTCTTACTGTAGTTGTGGTGAATCTTCAGGAAAACAGCCTTGTGGAAGCTAGACTTGTATTCTAGTGCATTTGCTCTTGACATGTAAAGAATAAAGTTACTTTGTTGTTACTTTTGATTTCTGAAGAGCTGTATGAACTTGTAGGAAAAAGTACTCAAAAATAGTTGTTAGCATAGGGATACTTGCTCTTATATTTTTTCATGGGGGAAAAAGTTTAAGACACTTCACTGGGAAGAGTAGTTCAGAAAAAAAAAATGCCCACTATAGAAATGAGCTTAACTCTGTTATTGCAAATAGGCAAATCTAGTGACTTCTGCTTGTATTTGAAGTTTACAGCAAATTGAGGTTATTCTAAATCTTTTATGTTCTGGGTAAGGCTTTTAATCTTGCCACTAAATAGCACATAATGGGAAAGAGGGTTTGGGGTAGAATTTAAGAATGGTAGTGTAATTTAACCATGGTTTTCTGTAGTTGAATAAATGTAAACATATGATTTAGACTGACAAAGGAAACTTGATATTTAAGCCTTCAAAAGCTGTCAAGAGTAGGTTGAAGCATTAATGTTGCGATATTTACAACAGGTACCATAACTGAGTAATGAAAAGATTGTTAATGTGCATAAATTCATCCTGTGAAACTGTTCTTCTTGAACGCTTGTCAATCATAGTAAAGGTGAATTTTTTACGGAGGCTTTTTGAGCACATTATCAGAAAATTGTACCTGAAACATATTCCATCCTGTTTTGTAAAGAGGAATGGCAGTGTTTTGGTGAGAGGAAAGTAAATGCAAGAAAACTAGAGAGCAGGAGGAAAACTAGGTACGGTTCATGGGTAGGAAAGAGCACCTCAAAAATCCTTCTGCATAAAAAGGTAGGCAAGCCATGCGTGTGTGTTGTAGATGCATCTAAGGAATACTACGAGAACTTTAGGGCTCCAAATATGGAAGTAAATAATGAACTGTCTTGCTTCTCCCTCCTGCCAGTTTTGCCTGGAGTTTCTAATCCCACCTTTCCCCGAGATCCATCAAGGGCATATTAAAATGCCAATTATTCTGGCACTAATGGAGGAAGTGTTCATATGGCATATTTGCATGAGTGGTAACTAATAACTCGAGGCAGGTGATGCTTAGTTTCAGTTGCAGAACTGTACGTATCACACCCATCTTTTTTTAAATAAATGGCATGAATGGGAAAGATATGCTAATGTCCATGTAACTGGAAGCGTTTGTTTATGCCAGATATTTTTAAAGCAGTCTTAAAATACATGACAGTTCTGCACCATCCCAGAGTTTGGTTTTATTACTGAAACCCTGTAGTGATACACTTAGCTCAGGCACTTCCCGTAATTGACTGTAAATTCCTTCTCGGATGGTTTGAAGTAGTCGCTTATTTCTCCTGTGAAAAAGATACTGGTTTATCTGGATGTAAGGAGAACTTCACTGCCTCTGTGAATAGAGGGTGAATGTTTGAGAAATCTGGATGAGCTTACTATTTTAATGTTTGGTATTTATTTAACTTGCATCCAAATATTGTGTGAAAATGTGAATATCGTGACTTCTCATTAAGTTACCATCTTCCGTATTCTCAAGATACAGTGGCTGAAGCAAAGTTTGAATGTTGTACAGGTGACTGTAGGCAGGCAAAGTGCATGCCTATCTCTTCCTGCTGCCTCTTTTGCTCCAAACTCTTGCAAAATTGATGTTAGAACCATTTGCACGTGGCTGAATTATTGCTAAGCTTTCTCAGACCTTGTGTAATGCATAAATCACGATTAAACCTATACTGGCATCTAAACTTGGATTTCCCCTTCTTCTCTTAATGTAACTCCAACTGGACTTTCTACTGCTGGTTTGTGAAGTTAATTTTTGCATATCTGATATACATTAGCACTGGAGTAACTTAATTTAGGAAATGCAAGTGACCATTCCATGATATCATTAAAAAGAAGAAAAACCCTCCATGCTTCCCCCTGCTACGTTTCCTTTAGCACTGATTTTTTGGCTTAATTTTTTATTTTTGAGTTCATACTGTATTTAAGCCAAGTTTGGATGCAGATGGAGAACTCTTTTTAATTGAGCCTAGTTGAATACATCTTTCACCTTCATATAAGTCAGGGTATAACTCCAAAGCAGCCAACTCTCTTGAAAATCAACATTGTAGAGAGAAAATGGGCAGTTAAACCGAAGTTATTTCCTTGAAAATCCCCTTTTGATGGCGAGAGTTGGTTATTAGGTGCTTCTGCGTGTTTTGGCTTGCTGGATAACCTCATGTATCAGTAGTTACTACAAGGCCTACTATTCCCTTTTCTCTTTCATACTTGGAGGAAAGACAGGCAAAACATTAGGCTGTGATGACTGTGATTTAGGATGTTTTATATAGCACCCTTAAAGGCGTCCTAGTTGGAGGCTGGGAAAAGGGATTAAATCTACTAATGAATTTTTATAAGTGCAAACAGATTAAAATAGCCCATTCTGCTCTGTTCTTCATGCCTCGGTGGAACAACCTCCCAGCCACAGCAACACTATTTTTATTTATTCCAGATGTATCAGTGCTAGAAGGGGAATCAAATCAGGGATCTGCTTTTCACAGCCTTATGGGTCTTCAGTTCCTCTGGGAGTTGCTTGGTCCCCAGCTCTTCTGAAAGCTGTGTTAAAGTTTGGAAGGGAGAATAGAGAAAAATAGTGTCTGTAATGCTTAGAATACAGGCAAAAACTTTGCTGTCACTTCTTTGCTACCTAGTACTTGATTTTCAAGTAAGCCTCTTCTCGAGAACTGCGCGTTATGAGTTACCAAATGTAGCACAGCTATGGGCTAAAATACTTTTACCTGTAAAGATTATCGTGTTTAACGGTACTGTGCCAGGAACAAGACTGACGAGGATAGTCAGTGTGGTGTTTTCCAACATGTCACACCCTCATAATGCATTGGGGAACCACTCAGTTCAATTCCTCGTGCTTATTATTGAAAAAGAATGAGGTGAGTGCGACATATTGCACTGCGTCCGTAGTGCCAGTTTGGAATTGGTTCCTGCTAATTGTACTGGCCTTTACAGGCAGACTGGGGATCTTTTGTTGTGGACACTGGGGGAAAAAAAAAAAAAAAGAGGTAAAATGCATTTCTGAAAGTGATTTAGAGGGAAGATGGCATACTAAGAAAGTACGAGAGGGCCAAATGCATGTACGATTCTTATGAAAGCATATTTTAGGGTTTGACTTCTACTTAAATAAATGTTATCTGCCCTTTTTTCTCTAGTCCCTGTGAAGTTTTTTTTTTTTCCCCTTGCTTTATTGTGGAGACTGTGATAGGCTAGGGCCTTGAAGGGCTTAAAGAGAGAACAAACCTGAAGGATTAAAGGGTAAGAATGCCCTTGATGGGCTTTCACTAAATCTCTGTGCTCTCTTTTATATATTGACTTTGTTGTAGGGAGAGAATGCAGTCTTCATCCTTAGGAAACATCAGCGTTCACTGAAATTATAATCTGGTAAAGGTTTTCTGTCTGTAAAAATAATTAAGAATGTTTCATTTTCTTCACATGTGGTTCAAGTCAATGTGAATTCTACTATGTGCGGGCATTATGTACAGTCAGTTTCTTTCAGTATTGTACTCATTTCTGGGTTAACTTTTAAAATACTTGCTCTGACTTTCAGAAACTCCAAGAAGTGTATGATCTCTTTAGAGCAACTTTTCCTCTGAGGTTGCATTGCAATAACTAGTTAGCAGAGACACCTGACAGGGTGTCAGGGAAGATTGGTGGTGGTGGAGGTTTTCTTGGTGTGGTTTTTTTTTTTGGTTTAAGTCCATTGTTCTCCGAGTTTTTCTTGTTTCCTTCTTCTTGCTAAATCTGCCAAAACTGATATTGATGTGCAAGGTGTTTTTTCTCAACTTTCTCTCCCTGTTTTTTCTCAACTTTCTCTCCCTTACAGTAACGGAACAGGTAGATTTAGACAGTGGTGAGTGCGGAGCTCTGATAGAAATTTTGCTGGACTAAAGGTTGAATTGCTCTGGGGATCAATAGAGAGGTGGAGAGAGAGTACTTCCCAGGAAGCAATTCAGACAGGGGAACTTTATTCTCACCATTCTGTTTTGCTTTTGTGAAGCTGTGTCCCTCATCCACTGACTATAGAAAACTTGACAGAAGATGAGGCTTCAGTTAATTTCTGTGAGTTCATTACCTGTTTTCCCGACAGCATTTATCCAGTGTGTTCTGTGGAATAGACTTCTATGTAATTCTATTTTTTTTTAATAGCTATAAATTCTAAGTGTCTTCTTGCAGTAGAGTCTTTTGAAAGCTAACAGGGAGAAAGCCCTTGAGTTGTGATGAGCATTTCTCTTTGTCTTGTGAACTCCCTGCAAGGTTAGGTGAGGTGAGTTTGAAACAGTTAAGTAGCTGTGACTCCTTTCTCAAGATTTCCTCAGTGAAGTGTTGGCAGTGTGCCATAGCAAATGGACACTAGCACATAAAAAAGTTGGAGCCAGGCTGCCCTGTGGAGCAAGCTTTTTCCTTACCCAGTAAGTAGGACCTCACTGATGGTGTTTGTACTGTTTATAGAAGGCAGAACTTGTTTACCTTATTTTTCCTTGAAAAAATAAACAGAGAAGAGTAACACAGGAGCTCTAATACATGATGTGAATTTTGGAGACATATACTTTAGTGCTGCTCAATGTCCTGCAGAACAGCAAGTGACTAGCTTTATTTTAGATGTCCAGAAATTTGAATACTTGGCAGTACTTGAGCCTGTGCAGTCTTGCTCTATATCCATCCACCCTCTTCATAAATTGCTTCATTTTTGTTCCAGTATGGCATTTTCAGAGCAGCGCTTTGTCCTTTAGAGTTGGGGCCAGCCCGGAGTGGTGTGGAAGCACCCGATTGTCAGCAGATTTGTAGCGTCAAAAGCTCCACACGTACCTTTGGTCGGGTAACAGATGCTTCAGTGATCAACTTGGGCAAATCTGTGTACTTGAGGTTTCCAACTCATTTGAAATTTTGTCACGTGTCTCAAGAAATAAGAATATCCCGTTCTTGGAGTAAATCATTTGAAGGAAGCAGTTTTACAGCAGCCCAGAACACTCAGCTCCTAACACTTGTCCACCGGGCAATTAAACTTGTGTGGCCTAAATGTACAATGTTCTCTGTCTGAAAGCGGGAAAGAGAAGAAGCTTTTTGATTTCTGAATCTTTTTCAAAGGAGAATGACTTACTGGCTGTCTGATATTCTACTTGCCATGTAAGAACTACTTTCTCAACACCTTCTCTTCTGTAATACGCAGGAATCCTGCACTTGAAGGCTGGTTTGATACACACAGTGAGACTCTTTAGAAATGTGTTACTGGGATGCTTTAGTGCATTGAAATTGTCCCCTTCAAATGAATGAAAAGCAGCAAAATCTTGCTCTGCCTAAATGTTATAATTTCTTCTGCTGCCAGAGCAGGGCTGGTACTTCAATATTTTGTAGAGAAAATATTCCCATTCTCTGTAGGATAACTGGGTATCATAAGTGTCAAATAATTCTACTGTGGATTAGAGAACTGAATATTACTTCCGTCCTTTGAACTCCTACCCTGTTGTTTGGTGACCTATCAAGGTACTGTTGTGTGGGACAAAAATTCATTGTGGGTCAGCTTTTAACGTAGGAACTTGGGAAGTTACCGTGTAAGGGATCTTGGTGTACAATACAGTGCTTAAGTTGGGAAGCTCTATTTTAATCAGATACTAGGCTTCTTTTTCAAAAGCAAATGAGACTAATTTGTATTTATAGATACAGACAGAAATGATTTGAAAGATTTTGTCTTTAAATGTAACAATGTATGTTAATTTCCCTTAAATGTTCACTTAGACATGACTACCGCAAAATAGATTTGGCGTTTATAACAATATTCTTTGTGGAGAACTGGCAAGAGACTTGATAATTTCTCCCAAATTACCTTAAAATACATTCGAGTAGTTGTGTAGCTTTTGTCTGACAGAGTTTCAACAGTGAAGAATGAAATTTCTGCAAAGGTCTTTATTTTTGAGGAAAATACAGTACAGTTAGATGAGAAATGCAGGTGCTACAAATACAGTTTTGATCTGTTAATGGAAAGATCCTTTTGAGAGGATTTTTAGTTATGGAATCATGTCTTTAGGAGCTGTTATGAATTTGTAGATTACCTTGGATACTTGAATATTCTCTGCACGCTAGAGTTCAGAGGTGGGTGCATCTCCTGTTAACAGGAGTGTTGAGGCAGTTCAGTGTCAGTTCAGGTTTTAAAATCCAAGGAATCCTATGGCTACAGTCCAGTTCATCACAATCTTCAGAGCTGGAAGGGACCTCTAGAGATCGTTTAGTCCAACCCCCGGCTAAAGCAGGATTGCCTGAGCACATCACGCAGGGCGGCACCCAGGTGGGTTTGGGAAGTCTCCAAAGACGGAGACTCCACGACCTCCCTGGGCAGCCTGTCCCAGCGCTCTGTCACCCTCACAGGAAAGTTCTTCCTCATATTTAAATGAAACTTCCTGCGTTCCAGCTTTCACCCATCACCCCTTGTCCTGGAACTGGGCACTGCTGGAAAGCATCTGGCTCCATCCTCCCTGCACCCACCCTTTAGATATTTATAGTCAGTGGTAAGGTCTCCTCTCAGCCTTCTCTTCTCCAGGCTAAACAGCCCCAGCTCTCTCAACCTTTTCTCGTAAGAGAGTTGCTCCAGTCCCCCAGTCATCTTTGTTGCCCTCGTCTGGGCTCTCTGCAGTAGGTCCCTGTGACTCTTAAACCGCGGGGCCGAGAACTGGACACAATATCCAGATGTGGCCTCACCAGGGCAGAGTAGAGGGAGAGAACGACTTCCCTTGACCTGCTGGCCACACTCTTCTTAGTGCAGCCCAGGATACCATTGGCCTTTTTGGCAACGAGGGCACATTGCTGGCTCATGGTTAACTTAACTGGCTAAAGATCTTTCTCCTCAGGGCTGCTTTCCAGCAGGTCTATCCTTAATCTTTTTGCACCTTTTTTTTTTTTCTTTGTTTTAGGAGGATGTATTATGGTCATGTGAAAAATGTACTGTATTCCTAAACCTTTTTTTCTGACAAGAACACATCAAAGTGTCAAGTAGGATGTTCCTGCAGCAGTAGGTGTGTAGCACCTTTAATAGGTAAAGGGTAAATAAACAGGTTTTGCCCTTTCTTCCTTCTTTATCCTGTTTATCTCTTTCTCAGGTATTAAGTGATGTAAATGCTTTTTATTCCGTCATTTCATAATGGGTTTTACATCATTTGAATTTAGCTACGTGAAATTAAACTTGATGTACTTCTTGGAATAATCTTGGTGGGTTCCAAATTATTCAAAAATTGCTTGAATGAAAATCACTGATTATTCAAAGCCTTGCATGGGATAGAATCTCCTTCTTTCTCACGGTTCACTTATTCATATCTTTAAACGGTGGCTCTTTTGCTAGCTTTTAGTGTGTGTGTGTGTGTGTATAATCTCTCTATTCAGGAATGTATTTTTTAAACAACATGTTTATTAGGGCATTTAGCAGGTAGCTAGCTTCCCTTCTAACCTCTCCTGAGTTAGCAGGAGACCCACTTAACTGACACACATACAGTCATTTTGAGCCTTAGCTTTCAAAAATATTTTAGTGGGTCAGATGTCTCCAGACTTTCATTACATCCTTTATTTGCCTTTAAAATATTAATGATCTGCGCATGCAATATGCTGATTAAGACTAGAAAATGCTGAGACAAAAAGTTCTTTCCTCTTAGGGTACTCAGGGTTTCTCTGTGTTTAGTTCCATGTCTCATACCATATTAAGTATTCTGAGACCTCCTGTGTTGAAGTCCGTTCCATGGAAAATCAAGGTTTGGCGTTGGTCCCATAGTTTCATAAACTTCTCTATGAGAGTAGAAGTGGCTTGTGGACTTAAATTTGACCACAGCCTGAGGCGTGCAGGGGGGTGGGTAATATTTTCTTGTTGTTGCATTTATACATACAACCCACAAGAGAGACTCTGTGTGCTCTATTTTGAGAAGTAGTTTGTTAAATCTGTATAAAATTACTTTTTTTCTCAAATAGCAGCTAATGACAGCATCAAATTCTAAGGCCACATGAAAATTCTGGATGCTGTGAGAATCTTGGGCTTACTTGCTAAAACTCCACACTAAGGCTTGGTATCATTGTTGCTATGTCAGGCTGAAAGAAGAATGCAATTATTTTGGACCAGAACAGGGACAGAAGCGTGTCTGAGGGGACACAGGGAGGTGATCGTGCCCCTGTACTCGGCACTCGTGAGACCACATCTCAAGTACTGTGTCCAGTTTTGGTCACCACAGTATAAGAAGGACATCGAGGTGCTGGAGCGGGTGCAGAGAAGGGCAACAAGGCTTGTGAGAGGTCTGGAAAACATGACCTATGAAGAGCGGCTGAGGGAACTGGGTTCGTTTAGTCTGGAGAAGAGGAGGCTGAGAGGAGACCTTATTGCCCTCTACAACTACCTAAAAGGAGGCTGTAGTGAGGCTGGTGCTGGTCTCTTCTCTCTAATTACTAATGACAGGACAAGGGGAAATGGCCTCAAGTTGCGTCAGGGTAAGTTTAGATTGGATATTTGGAGGAAGTTCTTTACTGAACGAGTGGTGAGGCACTGGAACAGGCTGCCCAGGGAGATGGTGGAGTCACCAACCCTGGAGGTGTTTAAAAAAAAAGTAGATCTAGCACTTGAGGCTGTGGTGTAGTGGTTAGGTATGCTGGGATGAAGGTTGGACTAGATGATCTTCAGAGGTCCCTTCCAACCCCGAACATTCTGTGATTCTGTGAACCAGAAGCACGAGGAAGCCAGAACTGAGAGGCCCTGGGGGAAGCCCTGTTAGCAGCCAGTTCTGAGGAGAAAGCTTGCGTTAAGGTTGATGTTGTGTTAATGCAATATTTTTTTGCTTATCAATGGGTTTGGGTGTGTATTTCTGTTTGAAGATGTGGTGGAAGCTTGGCCCGTCCTCAGATGGTCTTTGTCAGCCTTGCCGGGGCTGGGGGAAGAGGCAGCGTTTGTCTCTCTGGCTGTAGCTTACTCGCCCATAGTGAAGAAGTCACAATGCAAGTTGGTTATTCATGCCAAGCTCAAGGTTTGCCTCTGGTGCGTGGATTCGGATTACAAGAGCAGTTGCACCCAAAAGCACTTTAAACTCTTCAGAACACTTGCAGTCCTGATCTCTATTTCCTCAGCGTTTCTCAGTGCCGGTGACTGCTTCCCCACCTGCCACGCGTGGGACTTGGACTATTCCCATTCCCTGGAGACGAAGCCCTTTTTGCAGCCCACATGTTGTTTCTGGAAGAGGGTAAACTGCAGAGAGAGGAACGGGATGCGTCTGCGTCCGCTGAAAGGTTGTGCACACGCCGTTGGCAGCTGTGCAGTGTCCCTGAAGCAGGTGCTCTCAGGGCCGCAGAGAAGGGACGTGTTAAACGTTGTGTCGTAAGAAATAAAACCTGCCTGTCGTGAGATGGAATGTTTGTATTTAGACTGCTTTGATAAGGAGGGAAATTACGTTGCGTAGGAAAAAACTAATAAAAAATATAAAGTAATCTTTTTTTTTTATTCCCCATTTTGCTACCCTACTTGTCTTAAAAATGAGAGTTGTTTTGAAATCTTTTGTTGCGTAGGGCTGAGCACATTTCAATAAATCATTTAATCAATTGATGCGTGGCATATAATTTATGGAAAGGCTTAATTTCTGTCTGTTGCACGTTATAAAAAAGTGAAACATTGTTTTAAGGAGTTTTTCCAACAGGCCTTTGATAACTTGGACTAGACACGTCCCTGCTTTTTTAACTAATTTTCATCTTGTACTAAAAATACCTCCATACCTGCTTTTTAAAAACTGTTGTTTTCATAGTCTTTTCCTAATAGTCCTTGAAAGACCATAAGCAAATTGCTGAAGAAATACCTATTTAAGAACACGCTGATGATAACACTTTGTAGTGCCATTATCTGGAGTTACTGAAGCACTGTTGCTGGAGTGAGGAAAGTCAGGTTGCATTTCTTTACTGGAAGCAGTGGTTCCAGCGCTGTGCTTCCAAGGTGCCAAATTCACCATTTCGGTGGCAAAACTGAGTTAGGATCCCCAAACCCGGTGCGTTTGGAGGGTGTGATTATATGGCTGCTTTGATTAGGCTTCAGATTAGACTGCTGCTGTGCAAGTAGTGACCTGCCACCCTGCCTGGTCCAGCTGCTGCCCCTCTCACGCCAGAACTGACTCTCACGTTGCTCTGAAGCAACCAAAGTCAACAAGTTGCCTAGCTGAAGGCTAACTCTGAGGTGTGCTGGGTTTTGAGCATGGTTCACTTTGCTCACTTGGTTGCACGCAGCTGAATGAACGCTGCTTTTGGCGTACGGCAAGTGTTGGAAAGGAAGGGCTGAAACAAAGGGAGGGTGAAATAGCTTTCATTTGACAGCTGCTGGAATTTATCCTGGACTAAGCAGCTGTGTAACCATAGCTTTGCACCCAGCCTGTGGCTTAGTAGTCTTCTTTTTCAGGGATGCCGTTACAGTAAATGTACCTGGAGCTCCCGAGTGGCAGAAAGGAGAGCTGGCAGTGTCTTGTCTTGCTTCTCCCGCTGGAATAGCTAATCCCCGCACTAGTTAGTTCTGTGCATGAAGGAGGCACAGCACTTGTGAAAGTACACCGGAATGACTGGCCTTTAAGTATAGATGATAGAGTCTAATAGATAGCCAGCGTTATGATTTACACAAAATCCCTTTCAGAATCAAGAATTCTGGAGGATAAATTCAATCTAATACTGTAGGGCATCTTTATATTTTGGATCAATACACAGCAGTTATTCTTGAATTAGGCGTTTATCACCTGGCCCTTAAAAAATAGTAAAGAAACTCAACAAATATAAAGCATAAGAGTATGGACATTCTGATTTAGGTCACAGGCATGGATTAAAAAAAAAGAAAAAGAAAAAATTACCATTTGGAGCAGACACTTACAAGAAGTTTTCCAATCGGGGCAGCCTCTGATTTTTCTGCTTCTCTTCCCCTAGGAGATCTCCCGTTGCAATTGCTTTACGTGGTAGCAGGGTGATGGGTAAGGATGTCCGAGAGAAAAGACATCTGTGAAACTTTAATATGCTGCTCTGTAATTTTTCACTGGTGTGCTGATGCAGTCAGGCTGTTTCTGGACAAACCAGCAAGCAAGTCACCCAGAAAGGAATTGTAAATGATGAAGACTAACATGATGGAGCTTAAAACCAAAAAAACTCTGTCATCTTTCACCAAGCTACCACAACCAGCACAAGGGAAAAAAAGAAACTTTAAGAAAATTGCCTTCTGTCATCAGCCTCAATCCTCCCAGTCTAAAGAGGGAGAAACCCTCACAGACACTCCCTAGCAGTCAGCAAAGGTAGACTCCTTGACATCAAGGAAGTAGGAAACATCCTTTGACCCAGGCTTGAATTTGTTATATCTCAAAGTGCAATAGAGCACATTATTCAGCTCTAGAGACACAGTCAGATTTCTACAGGATGCTTCTTAAAAGTGAGTTTTTCCTCCACGGTAAGAATTAAAATTGTTATGACACAGGAAAGTGAAAAAAGATAAAGTTCAGGCTTGGGGTACACTCAAGAACTTGTAATGCAAGTTTTATTTTTGTAATGGGCATTCAGGGCTGATACCATAATTGGTGTTTTGATGAAGTGTGGTAAATGGAAAACTGTGGGTACAAAGGGAGAAGCTCCAGAAGTTGTCTAGTCCAACCTCCTGCTTAAAGCATGTAGGTACTTCATGAATACGGAGTGATACCAGTCTCCCGAAAGGGATTCTGGGCTGGTGTTATTTGGATAGAAGTTTTTTTCCTATTTGTATTACTTAGTATCCCTGTCTGGACTCAATGCATGTGCCATCAGTCTTAATATGTTACCTTGTGTATTCGATATTTTGTTTTCATGGACTGGAAAAGTCCCTCCATTTCAGCATTTTAGGGAGATCTTTTGGGTTTTTTTTTCTTTTTTTCTAAAACTCTTGCAGGACATTAAGATCACTGCAGCTCTGCTGGCACCAAGGGGAGTGGGCTGTAAGCAAACAGTTTTTGTTACTCTGTTGTCTAACTCTTAACGTGTAAGTAAGCAACCAGTGCTTTTCTCTTGTGCATCCAACCATTATTAACTTGTGGTTGATCTGAGCAGCTGCTGTGACAAGGAGATAAATGTTTTCAATTGTCCATCTGCAAGGTCTTATGCCAGTCTGAACAGTCTTAAACTGAGCATTCCAGTGTCAGTGCTTGAGATCAGATCTTGGTTTACTAGAACTGCTGCTAGACTTGTTTTTGTCTTTTATTTTTTTAAAAAAAACCAAATTAGTGTCTTTTCATGAGGAAATGAGGAGTGCAAAACTTCCTGCATTTTCCCTTGAGTGTCAGCTCTGTTTATTCTCTGTATACATGTAAAAGATAGCTCTAGAGCTAGCTCTGTCGCCTCTACAGTTAATTAACCCCCTTGCTGTGGGCCTAGATACATGCTCTTGCTGTTGAGCAACGTGTGTGAATCGAGTGAAGAACATACACTCCCGTGCAGGAGTGTGCAGAGAGAGAGAAACCCTCTAAGAAACACTGAGAAAGATGATGGGGTAGCGTGTGACTTTGTAGTGTGTCGTGCTGAACGCTGGCTATAAAGGTTGCAGGAACTGGGGGTTTCACTTAGGACAGGGAACTGTAGAAAAGCAGCGCTTGCAATTGTACGGTAGCAAGTAGTCAGTTTTTAAGGTATTATTTTAGTGGCTAACAGTAATGGATAACAGCAGTAACCTAGAAATGTTCTTCAGTATTTCAAGTGTTTGAAAACTCCTGAGGAACTACGTAATGTCATACAAGTAAGTGTTAAAGGACTGGCTTGTACTCCTAAAGCACAGATACGTGTAATCCTAAAACAAGACAAGATGCAAAGTCGGGGAAATGGGTGAAACTTTACAATAGCAAAGCTGACTGTGAAGTTCAGTGAAGAAGAAAATTGTTCCTTTGGTGTGTATTTTTATTGCAGAATTAACCTTGCTCCTTCTCAGTTTTCACACTTCTATTTCTGTACAAACTTCTATACAAATGCACACAGCAAACTTTTGCTGAATTTGGTCAGATTCGAAGCTCACCTTTGCTTCTGCAGTCTAGGGGTCTGTAGTAAGCGTGGAGAGTATCTTTTTACACTTACCATTGTAATCAGCCACCTCTGAAGAACATTGTAGTCACTGCATGGTGACAGTTTTCGTAGGGCTTTTTATAGTTTCTTTACATCGTGTATCTGGAAGGGTCGGCAGGTTCTAAAACTGGGAAAGGCCACCGCTTAATGCATACGACACATAACCACCTGTTAGTGCTAGGGCCTGAAATCCTATCGGCAAATTTTAAGTAGTTTGTTACCTGTGAGAAGACAGTGAGTGGGGTGTAGCGGCAGTGTCCCTACTCACACATCAGCCTGACTCTCCGGTCATTCTAGCAAACTGCAGTGATAATGCGTGAGGTGCTTTTTTCACCTTCAGGCATGTGGTGGTGTAGAAATTAAAGTCCTCCAAAGTCCAGCTTGAGGGGTGAGCTTTAGACTTGCTTAGAACTCCCACCAAAAGTTTTCCCTTTAGTCTCTGCCGCATTGATAGCGGGACTACCAGATCATTGGTGCTGGGCAGCCGTGTCTGCTGCTTGTGTTGATTCCTTTGTGTCCTTTGGCTGTAGGGACTCTCTTGCTGTAAGGCAGCTTGTCACCTAGATGTGGGTTTGCCCTTGTACTTAAAAGTTTATTCTGAGTCCTGTTACGGTCCTTGCATATACTCCTTATGTGACATCATTTAGTTCTTGACTGGGTTGCTCATAGGAGACGTGAGTTCAAATGTGAATTTTGCTGAAATGTGAGTCTGTAGTTAAGGATACACGCTAAATAACCTAAGATCTCCAGTGTTTTCCAGTAGCTTACGTGCTGCTTCATCCCATCTGCAAGCACTTCTGGATTTTGCCCAGCTGATTCGGAAGGACTCAAAAGAGTTTCAGTGACAAGAGCCAGGATTTATTGCCCCCAGCTGCTGTGAAAGAGGGCATGTGGGCACGCTGTGGCTGTGTGAGAGGGCCCATGGGTGCTCTGGAGTGTGGACAACCTACAGAGCAGGGATACTCGAATTTAAAAGCTTGGCTGCTAGTGCTGTTGAAATGAAAAAAATGCAAAGGAGAGTAGTGGGCTTTCTGTTTAACTGGAGTCCCCAGAAGGCTGGTTTAAAATTTAATTACAGTTATGATACACTGATCTCTGTTCACCCTAAAGCATCCCAGCTGCTCGCGGGATGATTTTCAGTTGCTTGGGAGGAGGAAGGAACCAAGAGGGTACTTTTGAAAGCAAGGGGGGAAGGGACGACTGCAGTTTTGTTCATCTTCGTAGTGGAGTTTATCAAAAGAGGGGAAAACAAAAAGTTTATGGTCTCTATTTTCCCCTTACTGTTTCACTGTATTCTCTCTTTATGGAACACTTTTGCAGCATATTCTGTGCAGTGAGTAGGTAGAAAAAAAAATAAATCAGTCTGGAAGTTAGGAATTGTTCTGAATTCTAATTCCTCCTTTCCTATCATTCACTGGAAATACTTACAGAAGCATTTTGCTTCCCTGTGCCAGGTCCCTGATCAATTAAACATGGCTCAGAGTGTTTCATCAAGTGACTAAGTAACTGAAGATACATTAATTTCTGTTTACAACCTACCTAGACTATGCAGAGGGCTACCTTACTATTAAATAGAAGCGATCTGGTGCTATACACATGGGCACGGACACAGAAGCGCCCTGCTGGCCATACAGACTGTAGCGATATATAAAACTTACCCCAGTATGTCTTCTGATTTTTCAAAACGATGGGGTTTTTTAGGATTGTGTGTTTTAAATCCTCCCTGTATGTGGAAAAACTTCCAGATATGTAGTGGTCTTCCGAGAGGAAGACATACAGAAGGCAATAAAAGCTTTTTCATTAGGCAGTGACGTTTGTGGAGTGCTGTGGAGTGATGTTGCTTGAACAGTGTATTTAACGAAGGGAAGAAAGACCTTCTGCAGGACCTTTACTTCTCTCCTTGCAAAAACAGTTAAAATTAATTCCAAGCTAACTGTAAATTTAAACATTGGAAGGTGTTTAAGATTATTTGGGTTCAATGATCTTAAAGATCTTTTCTAACCAAAAGAATTCTACGATGCAACATTTTAACAGTGCCTACTCTGCAGCCAAACATCCCTTAGTATTAAACTGAGGAGTTTTAAGCTTGGTTGAAGCTCCTTGCAGCAGGATGATCAGTTCAAAGAAGGCTGATCAAAGACCAGCGAACAGGTTTACTTTTTGTTGAATTTAAAGAAGGCATAATCTAGAAAGAAAGAATGTCATCTTGTGGGGTGGGGGTTTTTGGTGCAGGTTTGGGTAGGAGGTCATGTTTATCAGCTTAGAGTAAGAGTTGTCAGAATCAGTTTGTCCTTGAGCAACTGATCTCACGTTTGAACTGTATTTCAGGAAGCGTCATCGTGGTGAGTTTGTGCCGGCCTGAACCATAGTGCCCAGTGACAAAGCTTTGTTAGCGTACAGCAAAGACAGAAACAGGTTTAAAGCTGGTAACCACAAACCCAAACTTGCCCAGTTCCCTTGATTTACTGCAAATTCAATTATTAAATGGTCTGATATAAATCATTAAATGCGCATTTTAAGGTTCTGAAACAGATTAAATTTTCATTGTTTTTCTCACACGTAGCCACCTGACCTACAATTTATAGTTCTGAAGGCTAGGAAAATGATGCGAGAGTTGTCCTTCAGGACGCTGAAGTGAAATGCTCGCATCAGTAATCCTGTTTGGAATGTTTGCTTCTGGCATCATCACTTTTAGATGTAAATATTCATATTTCACCTGGAACAAAAAAACTGCTGATTTTTGAAAGTGGGTCATTTTCTCTGAAAATGAATCTCTTGGCAGTTTTTATTGTGTGTGTGTCTGTGTAATGCTACATCAAAACTGGGAAATTACGTGGCAGTGTTTATCTGTGGATGTATTCAGCTGAAACTTGGATACCTTGACAGTCCCCGGCATGGAGAGGAGAGAGAGCTTGGTCGCAACCGTGTGAAGAAGACTGCAAGTGGGTAAAAGCAGTGTATTGTGGTGTGGACATCGTTTGCCTTGTCCTGCTGTTTTCTTATTCACTTTAACTAATTCATTTAGAAGTAATTGTGCTGGAAGTCACATAAACGAAGATTTTATTCCCCAGTGCGTGAAATGAAAGCACAAAAATTGTTCCAACATGAAGAGTTGTAGAATTTAGAGTTTATACTTTGTAGAATTTACTTCTGTAGAATTAACTTTCTAGATCAATTTGTTAATGTTTTTTGTGGTGCTTTGAAGTATTAAATCGCCTTATAAGCAACAGGGACAAAATAGTGTTATAATCTACTTTGGTTGCTCAGACATAAGGAAGGGCAAATTCTGTTATAATATCATTGGTTTGGTATAATGCCATAGTGTCTGGACACCATCTAGATGTGTGTAGGTGGAGAACCATCTGTAGAGACGAGCCTACAAATATAAACACCTATTTAGGACAAGGTCTTAGCGTTCAGTAATTTCACATGTGAATCTGGAACATACTTTCCTGCTTCATTTTGCTATGAAATGAAACGTGGAAGGGGAAAAAATAAGAGTCAGATCTGCTTCTCATGTACTTCACTCTGGTGTATTTAGTTAATCTTATTTAGAAAGTTTTGAGGGATTTCAGAAAAAAACCAAACTGGTCTTTATATCCTCTGGTGGTTCTTTATTTTTGTTTTTCTGTTTGATGATGATTTTCCTTTGCTTTGAAAGAAACTCTTAGAAGACAATGGTAATTCAGTAATAGATTTTAGTTATTTGCTAGTGAGAGGGTGCTCTCATCGTTTTGTGATGGAAGGACAGAAAAAGAAGAGTGCATGGCAGCTCTACAGGTAGGGCTCTGCCTTAAGGCAGCCAGTTGCAAGTTACTGCCCTGTCAGTAGAAGGAAGGAACATGCTGCGTCCTTTGTCTACACCAGGTTATCTTCTGTGCTATTGACCGATTTATTTTTCCTAAACTAAATTTGGAAAAAATAATAGGCTAATAGCTTTTGTGCATAGAATGACCAACCTGTGCATCAATTTACACTCTTCGCTCAGGGAATTTCGGTGTGCTCCGGAGCACTCACGAACGTCAGGGTAAAAACAGCACAGAAAACGATACTCAGCGTTCTGGGTTTTTATTAAAAGCCTGCCCTGTTTAGCTGTTGGTGTATATGGTGGGAGAGTTAAAGACACTGAACAACTGTCACGATATGGATGGGGAGGAGTTGGTTGCCACAAACACTGTTGTATTATGTTTTCTCTGCTGCTCTTGTGTAATTATTGACTTCCCATCAGTAGCAAGGATGCCTTTCGGTATGTACTGTTACTGCAGAAAGTAAGCCAAGCTAATTTTACAAAAGGACAGCCTACTTTTTTTTTATGTTTGTTAAAAACTGGCATCTTAATTTCAGCAGAAATTCTGGACCCTTGAAAAATATAATATCTCACCAAATGGTTTCCTACTGTTTAAAGTAGGTAGAATAAAATAACAGAGAATAAAAAAAGTTAAAACTATTGAACAGTTTATTTCAAAGTTTGTTTAAATTTGACTTTATATGAAGCAGAATTACATAATTTTTATTGAATCAGTTCTACATGGATGGATTCAGCAGTATTTAACAACAAAAGTTTACAAAACATCTGTTTAACTTTTATAATTTACAAAAAGTCAGATCTGCTAAATGGACCAAACTGTTTACATTTACAGTGCACAAGTAATGTGTCAAAGAATTTGTCTGTGAGTATTGCTTACCATTTAGCACAATGCGTAGGATATTCCAGCCCCTCCCCAGGCTTGATTCTCATCAGTGGAAATCAATAAACTTTTTGTTCGCTTGAATTGGTGCCGAATCAAGCCTCTCAGGGAGAACTCTTGAATTTTGCTATGTAAAAGAGAAAGTAAAAGAAAAATCCTTGAAGCACACCATTAACAGCCCTAAGAGTAGCTAAACCAGGCAATTTATGAAATAATAATATTTGCTGTATTTTTTGCCAAGTTTGGTGTTACATCCTGAGTGTGTAAAGGTAATTTATGCTTCTGATCAGCTTTATTGATTCTAGTATACTGTATGTATTGTGAACACAGAAATTGTTGCCCAAACAAAACTGCTTTTAATAGTAGGGTTTTGTTTAATTGTGGAATAAGTTGTTCATCTTGGGTTTTGTAAGTTTTAGTTCTCTCTCAAATATGTTTTATTTGTAGTCAGCCTGGTTTTGGCCGTTTAATAATTGAGAGGAGCCACGAAGTAAATCTCCAAAAATTAAGACTGCTTGACTTTAGTGAAGGTGTGGACTTTGAAGTGCCTGCTCACCTTCTGCGGATGGAAAACAGACTTTGTAGTCATTTGGACCATTGTGGAGAATTTGCCTTTTATATAACTTTCAAATTACATTTTAAAGATTGCAACAGGTGTAACGGAGTGTAAAACTATGGCCAATCTCTAGAGATTTTTGGAACAATATAGAGGAGACCTTTTGCAAAATTTTTCAGCGATCATATTTTAGTCTTTCTGTTGCACTGATACAAATGCAGTCCTATTTGTTTCTAAACATTGGTAAAATTGTTTAATTAAAACTGAGTAATCCTTCCTTAAATTAGAATACGAATAGTGAAATTGTCTGAGGTTTGGTACTTAGCTGATGGAAAGCAGAAAAAAATTATCTCCTTTTATAACCTCTCAAATATCTCCCAGTTATCTAATGAGATCTTACTAGTAGGAATATGTTCAGAAACTCTGTTTTATTCTGCTTTTCTATATCGCCAGATCCATGAGGCAGTCATTCTGTGTTGTTTATCAGGTATCACGTCATCAGCTGAAAAATGGGCAAAAATTACCTCTTTTTGCAAAATCCAGGTACCGATGAAGCTGGTGCACATTTCACTATTTATTTCAGTGGGGCCAGAGTCTCCTATCTCTCCCTGTTTCTGTCCCAGATTCTTAGTTTGCTGTCTTTTTCTGCTACTGACAATAGTTTTCAATTTCTCTGTTATTCAGGTGTGCAATTTTAAGATTTTTTTTTTCTTATTTTTTTTAGTATGTTCATTCCATTGGTTGTAGTCATCTAGGTCAGCTATAAATCTGATGCTTGCTGTCTTAGCATCTTAAGACATGCTTCTTGGTTTTTTGTTGGGTTTTTTTTTTTTATTTTAGCCCTATGGGCAAGTCTCATTTCATGCCATGCCTTAACCACAGCACTATCTTCAGCTCTGTTCTAGACATGTCTATTATGACAGGGGGAATAGATGCTTCTTTCACTTCCTAACATGTAGCTGTTAAAATAATCCTTCCTGCTTGCTGATTTAATTGTCACTCTTATTTTTGTATTCCCCCTACTGTTCGCCACCCATATTTGCATCAGTTTTGAGCTCCTTTCGGTACTTAAAAAGTTCTGTATAATTCTGCCCTTCCTTACTTATGTTCCTCCGTTGAGCTTCCTGTCTCTCCCCCACTCGCTCCACTTCTTTAGTGTTCCCACACATCCATCTGTCACTTCTTGAGCAGTTGCTTCCATGTCATCTTCCATGGTACCGTCTATGCCTGTGACCTCCCAGGACTTGGAAGCGCTCAGCTTGGCCACATTTAAGTCTCATTTAAGAGCACACTTCTCTGCTGCTTTTACGGAGCTGACTCGGCTTTCAGTTTTAAATAGTCTTTCCCATTTCTTATTCCTCCTTCTGTAACTTCTGTTGCTGTGTCTATAAACCGTACGCTGCTCGTATTACAAACTCTTTTTAAAAGCCTAGGCAGATATCCTTTTGCGAAAATGTCTGGAATAATTGGTTACCGGCGTTCTGCCCCTCAGCTAATGGAATACTTTAAATGTTTCACAAGCTGACAGTGACAAAACTTGGGGCAAAGTGGCCTCAAGTTTTGAGCTGCAGAAGGGTAGATTGCAGAAGTAGGAGTGGGGAAGAGTAACTTCTAAAAGGCTTGTAGACAGGCTTACAAGATGATACTTGCTGGAGCCCGAGCTGTCTGGAAAGCAGCTAGCCTGTTGTTTGTGTGTCAGGGCTATACCACGGGTTTAGACGGGTATCACGTCAGAACGTGCATTACACTTGCAAAGACGACTGATGAATTTCTGTATGACATGTGGTATGGGTAGGCACCTGGGCAGGAACAGGAATTTCTACGGGCTAATGCTGATAAAACTTGAGGGACAAGCAAAAAGCTAAATCATAGAATCACAGACTGGCCTAGGCTGGAAGGGACCTCAGAGATCATCTCGTCCAACCTCCCTGTCATGGGCAGGGACGCCTCTCAACTAGATCAGGCTACTCAAGGCTCCGTCCAACCTGGCCTTGAACACCTCCAGGGAGGGGGCAGCCACAACATCTCTGGGCAATTTATTCCAAAGTCTTGCTGCCCTCGTACTGAAGAATTTCTTCCTAAGGTCCAATCTGAATCTATTCTCCTTCAACTTAAACCCATTTCCCCTTGTCCTATCGCTGGACACTCTTGTAAAAAGTCCCTCCCCAGCCTCCCTGTAGGTTCCCTTCAGGTATTGGAAGGCAGCTATTAGGTCCCCCTGAAGTCTTCTCTTTTCCAGACTGAACAGTCTCAACTCCCGCAGCCTGTCCTCGTAGCAGAGGTGCTCCAGCCTCTGGATCATCCTTGTGGCCTCCTCTGAACACGCTCCAACAGATCCATGTCCCTCTTATGGGGGCACCAGAACTGGACACAGTATTCGAGGTGGGGTAAAGGGATTTCAGAGCGCTTAAACTCTAAATGTTTTATTTGTTTACACGTCAGTGACATCTATATTGATCGTGCAGTCACGGTAAAATTTAGGCATCTGCTGAAAATTCTTGCTCATCTTGATCTCGTTAACACTGTATTAAGGGTGTGCATTTAGTTGGGTCTTGGTTTGGGGAGGGGCGCTTGTTTGGTTGGTTTTAATCGGTACAACATTGTTTTGTCTCCAAGTGTAGCATCCTCTCCAAAAATATCTGGAGTGAGCAGTTCTGTCTTGTAGTGCTTTAAAAGAAGGAAAACATAAGATTAGCCCTGATCACTGCCGGTGTTCTGTAGCTCCATGTGTTTTGCTGAGAGCATCTGCTTCCAGTTCTCTTGAACTTTAAGCATCGGTAGGTGCATGGTATGTGTTGTTTTCTATACTTCAGAGGAGGTACGCAGTAGGAAAGGTAGTCTTTAATTGATCCCACTGAAAATTCTCAAATACAGGCCGTGCAAATAACCTGTGTGTGTGTTGAAATGAAATTATGTGCCTGCGTAGGAAATAGCCACGAAACGAACTGGGCTTGGAACTTCTTGGCCAGGGAGCACGCAGAGGAATCGTTAATGCATTCCCAATTACTTGGAGCGTTACAAGCATAACAGCCCGTCAAGAACGTTTTTGGCTGTCTACTTTATCTTAAAAATACTAGAACTACTCATAAGGATATAGTCTAATATAGTGGTATCTGAACATACAGTTTTGCCAACAGGATGGGATTAAAACTAACACTTAACCTGACAAAGTACTTTTTCTATAGTCGAGAGAGGAAATACTTTAAGGACAGAAAGTAAAAGTGTTCAGAAAGGAAGTGTCAAAGTGTTAATGTGTTGCAAATACAAAACCAGAGATCACTTCTTACAATTTTTGTACTAAGAATTGTACTCTGAGAGCATTCTTTGTATAATCACTCCAGAATAATAATTACAATAAAGTATTTTCAGGGGCATTTCTGTGCATAACAAAGAAATAAGTTGAGTTTAATTATAATTTTGATTCTTACTTTTTATGCAGTTTAAAAATGAGCTGCTTGTGAGCGTGCTTTTCTTTTTGTAGGTGTTTAAGTACCTTAATGAGTTGCACAGTTGGTGTTTGTCTCCGTGATAGAGGCACAGACTGGGCCGTCTCTTGTGGTTGTTGCTGCAGGCTTCCACGTTTGGGTGCATATATTCTTTCCCAATGGCTAGTAGGACAGGCAGTTTAGCTGTTTTTCTAAACAGATGAATTATAATCCTAAATGTTTAATTTACAACAGGCAGTGCGAGTATGCAGGCCAGTTAGTCTGTAAATCAGGTAAAAACAGTAACAGGTTCCTATAGAACTGTCTTCCTTGCGAACGATCTTAAAAACAAGAGTATTTCTGCTTGTGCCTGTCACACTTATTACAGAGCGTGGAGAAAATATGCAGAAATCGCTCTATCGTGTTAGAAATCTAATAGAAATGGAGGGGGAAAGCAGAATGATGAGAGACAGCTGCTGCGGCTGCCCGGATTGGCAGCCTATTTATAATGGGGCAGGCTGGGAGCTAGATTGCTGTGCTCGGCTCTAACACATCAGATACCAGGGAGGATTGTTTGTATGTACACACTGAGCGTTTTACTTTCCAGAGCAGCGCATATTTTTCATATTTTAAGGAGATTAAATAAATGGACCACACGAGTTTTTCGGTATTGTAAGTAGTTTTTGAATGGGGTGGTAATTCCGTATCAGGACACTCTATTTAACAGTTGGCTACTGAATTTTTGTGTGAACGTGAAGGCTTGTTTACGTGCCCTGTGTGCCATGTGAAACGGTAATGCTGGGTGAGACTGAGCCTCACACGAATCTTGGCTGTGTGTGAAAATAAGTCTGTTAACAGTTACCAGCCTGTTTCACGTTTTGCTTTTTTCCCTTTATATTTTAATTGTTATTTTAAACACATGCAGTGATATTACCTTAAAATTACCTTTTGAAATATTGGGGCACTTCCATTCATTAAGTCACTTGGGTTAATTACGCAGGCAGGCATTCATTCCACTTGGAGGTGATTTCTGGCTGGGTGTCTGTGTGACACTACTCAGATGCAGGAGTTTTACCAACTGATTTGATTTCGTGTAAAGGTCAGTTACTTCCAGCCCTCTCACCTTTCCCAGGAGCCCCAGCTCCTTTACTCTGTAGCTCTGGTGAGCTTCAGAAATCTTAAAAAAATCTTAAATATTCACATGAGGAGTTGTTTTATGGTAAGATTATTCTAACCAGGCTGATGCACAGCTAAGCAATGTAGACTAGTGCATTACTTCTTGACCTGATCTACTCTTTGGAGTATTCCTGACAAGGAGATAGATAAAATATTTTATCTATGTATCAAGATAACATAGTTTCCTTCTTTATCAAAATGTACTATGAGAGTGTAATTGATTTGGTACCTTAACACTTGAGAAAAATTAGATTTTTCTGTCTTCTAGGGGAGAAAAGGGAAATAAAGGGGTAGGAGTCTTTTCTTTACATAATGATGCCCTTACCTAAATAAATATGAACGTAAGATATTTACCAGCACTCAACTCTTTGATTTTTTTCTTTTAAAAGGACGAAAATATTTTATCATTTTATGCACTCACTTTATCTGAAGCAATTATATAAGCCTATTTCTTCCTCACATGAAAAATTTTCAAAACTTTTTATTTTCATTGTCAATTACTGAATTAATTGTACTTTGGTTGTTTCTGACTACAGAATTAGGGAAAATACATATTTGAGATGCTAGGCCCACAGCTAATTTGTGTAGTGCTGTATCCTTTGTCTATTACAGCTTTACTTTGCTTTTTTAAAAATACTTCTTCATGGTATAAAACTGACATTCCCAAAGAAACGTTCCAGGTTTTTAATTTCAAGTTAATTTATCAATTGATTTTGCTATGTCATTGCTGACCACATTGTTTGTGGTAAGCATGTAAAGTGCCTTAAGTTGAAACAAAGCTGGTTCAGCTGTAATTTCTAAGATTTCTTTTTGCATCTTTAAGATAATTATAGTATTTACATTTAATATGCTGGTGTGTATAAAACGCCATTTCTGTCACTTGCTCAGATCCTTCACATTAAATTCCTTCATACTTTCAAGATATTTTCTATATATTCTCAGTGACTATTTCTCCTGTAATTTTATTGTCTTGATTCCAACATCGTCTCTTTGGCACCTCAGTTACCGTATCAAGATAGATGAAAAGTGAAGTTATAGGCATATATTCATCTTGTGTGAAGAAGACCTGATACGAAGCCGTGATTTTGTTTTCTGTGCAAATTTTTGACCTTAGCTGTCTGTTGAGTCTTCAGCAGCCCGGCAGACCGGTGGCTTCCTTCTCCGACACATTTCGAGAGTGCCTTGGTACTGCTGTTATAGCCCTGTTATTTGCTGTTCTCATATCCTCTCGTGGCTCCTTATTTCCATCTTTCATTTCACCTGTCATAATTGATGCTTCCTCCTGTTGGTTTGTCAGGGGTGACTTTCTCTCTTTTGAAGGATATGTGTTTGCCTCTGATAACCTCTTCAATCGCACCATTAATGAAATTGGTTTGTTTCTCACTTTTTTTTTTTGCTTCCTATTCTGTATGTTTTTGGGGTTGACTTTTTTTCCCCCCTGCTTGCTCTATGGTTTCTATGAATCCTTGTCACTTGGAAAAAGCTTTCTAGTAAGTATTGGAGTTTTAGTTTCCTTGCTTCTATTTGTAAAACCTTATAGTTTTTCTGAAGTTTTAAGTTAGCAGTTAGTGTTTGGAATTCCAGGTGTACCACACCTGCCCCTTCCCAAAAGGATCTTCTCTGGGCAGTATTTGTGCACATTTGTGTGTACGTGTCGCCTTAGCTCTCCTTGGTATTTGTTGCTTTCAAGCATTGATTGGAGGAACTGGTGGAGCTTGTGAACGGAGCCAGGGGACATAGTTCTGGACTTTTTCCTTTTGAAACCTGGACTAACACAATACAGGCAGCTGTGGTGATGCTTTTAAGGTTTTGGCTTCGATTCCAAGGGAGAGCTTTCCATTAGAGCATCCGCTGCCCAACATGGAGCCAACATCCCCATTTCACGGCTTTCCCCCGCCAGGCTTTCCTCTCCCCTTCCTCCGTGCTTCAGTGACCACCACTTTCCGTCAGCTTTCTGCTACTGCACCATCTTTTCTCCTTGAGATTTATGTCCCTGGCAGGAATCTGTTCCAGCCCAGGAATAAAGACCAGACCAGCTCTGAGCAAGTTCCTGTGTTTTTCATCTGCGTGTGCACAGCTACGTCAGCTGCACGTTGGAAGAGGTTTCCTTGCACCACTCCTCAGTAAGGGATAAGCAAGAGTCTCAGTAAAAGTGCTGATCCAAAGTGATACCAGCTTCCAAAAAATCAAGGTGTATGTGTAAGACAGCAGCCGAGAGAAAGTTCCTTCACTAGTTAAGAATTATACAGGAAAAAGGTGCTGTGCTCTCAAGGGAAGTGAAGCCACGATGTCCTGCTGGAAAGTTATTTAGCTTGAATTGATGCAGGAGCTGGGATTGTTTAGTCTGGAAAAGAGAAGACTTTGGGGGGACCTAACAGCTGCCTTCCAATACCTGAAGGGAACCTACAGGAAGCCTGGGAAGGGACTTTTTACAAGAGTGTCCACTGATAGGACAAGGGGTAATGGGTTTAAGTTGAAGGAGAATAGATTTAGATTGGACCTTAGGAAGAAATTCTTCAGTAAGAGGGTGGCAAGACTTTGGAATAAATTGCCCAGAGTTGTTGTGGCTGCCCCCTCCCTGGAGGTGTTCAAGGCCAGGTTGGACGGAGCCTTGAGTAGCCTGATCTAGTTGAGAGGTGTCCCTGCCCATGACAGGGAGGTTGGACTAGATGATCTCTAAGGTCCCTTCCAGCCTAGGCCAGTCTAGGATTCTATGAATAAATACAGTCCATTTTCCTCTGGTGAATAATCAGAATAGCCAAAGACAACAATTGTTGTCTTTGTACTTCTGTACGATAGAAATCCATGCAAGAAGGTGACCTCTCTCTGTAATTTTGGAGCCACCTTCATTCTGCTTCGTGTTAAGACGAAAGCAAACGTGGGCCCAGGCTGGTGCTTGGTTGCCCTAATTCTAACAAAAGTGGCTTTGGCCAGTGTATGATTCTTTCAAGCGTTAGTTTAAGGTCTCTCAGTGTTTATACGTGCGGAGAACTAACATGACTTCTTAGTTAAAATAAATTATTATAAAAAGGTAGGCAAGATCGCGGGCTGGAAGCTGTAACAGGACCTGGCTAATCTTGCTACGAAACTTCACACCCGTTTCATTAATTATGGAGATTAATGTAACAAAATTTTAAAAATAAAATATAAAAAAGTTAGCCCAGACTGGCAAATGTCTAATGTTAGACTCCTGGAGAAAACTTGTTTTCACAAGCTCAGAGCCCCATCTGCTTTTATTGATTTTAGTGCCTTTAAAATTAGTCTTTTTTTGCTTGGGCCTTGACTTTACGTTTGGGGGACTTACGCTTGCATTTTTGTTTTTAAATTAATCTCCGTTTCAATTTTCCCATATGTGAAGTTAAAGAATAATGAATACTTTACTCCCCATCAATGTTACAAGGTTATTGTAAAGATTAATTATGCTTGTAAACATTATATAAAGGCCTGAATATTGCCAGCAATATTACTGTGCTTTATTAGGTATTTGCATGGTTCATCCTATAAATAAATGTGTAATGTTCAATGACGAGTAGTTAGCAGTTGATAGTTTAAAAAAGAAGAAAAAAAATTGTTCATTTAAATTCCTCGTTTTATTTTCAAATGTACCTACTTAAAATTATTGCGAATCAATGTCATGCCCTGTTTCAATTTAAATAAATCTAATTTTAATAAAGATAATATTAAACAATGCAGGGTTGTTTCTGACGTCGTAAAGAACTCAAATGAACCACCTCATGGAAATCACTTCTTACAATGCTGAAATTTTTGTGTGTGTGTGTGTGTTAAATCGGATTATGACAATTGTAGTCCCTTCTGCAGGTAAAAAGCGTATTTCCTCATTTATGCATATTCAGTTAATTTAGTTTTACAATTGCTTCATAAAGAGCTGAAAAACCATGATGGAGAAACTGTTTTCTGCCTTAAACTATAAGTAAAAAGCAGCTGAAGAAGTTCAAGATCTGTTAGTTCTAAAATCTTGAAGGACATGTTCACTAAACCAGTTCGATTTTTGTCTTCTGAGGTGGCTCTTGTCTAATACCTCTATTTTAAATGCAAATTATGCCTTGACAAACTTCCATTCCCCCAGATACACAACACATTTTTTATATATTTGCACTGATCTTCTTTAAAATGCATGGTGTTCTGGTACAATATCAATTTTTCTTCTTGCCACAAGTTGTAGTAAGAGATTACAAGAATAAAACCTAGTAACATGAAATGTTTTTTGAACATACTATTCTGTGTATGAATAAATAGAATGAACGTATGTTTAGCTTTCACTTCACAATTATATTGCTCAGAGTTACTTTCTGGCTAGCAAAAGTAGGTAAAAATTTTAGAGTTTGTTTCCGTTACATTGTTATGGAGATGCACTGCCAATGAGAACTCCCTTTTTCCTAAGAAGTTAAAAAGAAATACCAATTCAGAGAAGATTAAAACCCAGCTGTTTGAATGAAGATTTTTCTGTTCAAAGGAAAAATCAAAATCGAAGCTCACTAACTTCCCTGCGTGCCCTAATGCACAGAATGTACCCTTAGGTTTTAATTGCTTTGACTCGCCTGATAATGTAGGGGTATCTCTAGATCTTTTTGTCTAGGAGTCACAGAGGGCGACAGCATTGTCTGAGTCTCTTTGTATCCGTGTGATCGGTGTGTTTATAAGGTTGGTAGTGGATGCTGCTTGCTTACTGAATACCTGAAGAGAGAGAGAGAGAGCTGTGTCAGAAGCAGAGGTCAACAGCAACGTGCTTTGCTGCTAGGGCGTAGGTAGCGCTTTCTCGTTACTCTTCTTTCAGTTGTTAGATCACCTCCTTTCCTTCCCCGTGCCACGCGTGTTTGTTTTATTCCTGCCACGGGGAAGCAGCAGGGCTGAAGAAATGAGCAGCCTCCAGAAAGGATGAAGTTATTAGTTACTTACTAGTGTGTAACCACAGCCTTGCCATCAGGATCCAGAAGCGAATCACAGAATGTTGGGGGTTGGAAGGGACCTCTGGAGATCACCAAGTCCAACCCTCTGCCAGAGCAGGATCCCCCAGGGCAGCCACACAGGAACGCGTCCAGGCGGGTTTGAAAGTCTCCAGAGCAGGAGACTCCACACCCTCTCTGGGCAGCCTGGGCCAGGGCTCCGGCACCTGCACAGCCAACAAGTTTCTCCTCAGTTGAGGTTGAGCTTCCTCTGTTCTAACTTAAACCCATTATTGCTTGTTCTGTTGCTGGGCACCACTGAGAAGAGATTGTCCCCTTCCTCTTGACACCCACCCCTCAGGTATTTCTGTATGTTCATAAGGTCCCCTCTCAGCCGTCTCCTTTCAAGGCTGAACAGCCCCAGGTCTCTCAGTGTCTCTTCACAGGAGAGATGTGTAACTCTCTGTAAGAGAGAATCTCATAGGAGAGAATGTGTAACTCTCTGTATCTGCTTAACAGGGAGGTTGGATTAGGTGATCTCTAAGGTCCCTTCCAGCGTAGGCCCTTCTATGAACACTAACCTGATCGTTTACATTTTGCTGTTTGATTTTTCAAGAGGATGATTTGATGATGCGTGCCTCATTCATTAAAAAGTCTGTCATATCAGTATGTTTGGTAGGTTTTTGTGTCTTTTGTAAAGGGTGGACTTAAATGAAGACTCTTTTGGGGGGCTTGAGATGAATTAGAATTTTAGTCAGTGTGGTTTTGTCACACCTGTTTGTGCATGCTACACTGATTAATATTCAGCTGATGTCATTTTGATGTAACTTGATTTGAAGCTGAAGTCCTGAGCTCATCAGAAAGAGCTTCTAGTGGCAAGTGAGAATGCTGACACCCCAGAAACGCTTTAGAAGGCTTTAAAAAACATGAGAAGTAGCTTTTCTCTGTGTATTCAAGAAGTTAAAGCAAAAGTCAACTATTTAAAATGAGAAATTGCAGGCCCTGGTACAGTATAATGTGTACCTCATAGTGTGCACACAAAGGAAATACATTAATTTTTAATCATTGAGGACATAGCTAATACTATGTGAAGAACTTAGAAAACTAGTCCTTAAAATAATAATACTGTGTTGATTGGTATCCCAGGTCAAACCAGAAAAAGTCCAGATACCCAGTGATAGGCCTAGATTTTCAAAACATCACAATTTCTCCCTAGGGGCTGACTTTCAAATGGATAATACAAAAGTCTAGTTTTCAATTATTCAGTTCCCAGTGAAGATGTGCTTTTGCCACAGATCCGTGTGATACGGGTTCGTTTTGCAGTTGTTGCGACACGTCCTCTACCTTTTGCCCGGGTCCCGCACTGAGCTGCGTTACCGCGACTTGTCATCTCCCCACGAAGCGGGCTGGGGTGCCTGCGGGCTATTAGAGGTGAAGAAAAAGAAAATGTTATGTTATCCTGCTCTCACGCATTCGGTTGCCGTTCCTATCGCTTTCACCTTGTCTACCTGAAGTTACACAGAGCATCTGCGGGGGTATAGAAACATTTATTAGGGGAATTTAGTCATTGGTGCTGCAAATGAAACTAATGACATGGTTCTTAGTCTGAACCTCAGCTGGCAGCAGTTAAACCCCAGGTAAAGCTGTTCAAGCTGGTGACAGCATCAGTCAAGTTGACAGTACGGTTGATTTCTTGAGGTTGCACTTTTGTGTGGTATGAACACCGTGTTTCAGAATCCAAACGGTGCACTGCTGTTTGTTTATAAGTCATCAAAAGGCAGAATTTGGGGTTTTTCCTAGTCCACATACGAGTTTGGGAATTCTGTAGCTGATTTAAATGGATTGTCTATAGCTGTATGGACCTGACACCGGAGTTCACTTTAACATAAAAATGATCTTGACAAGCTACATTTAGAAGAGGTTTGAAAAATATTAATGAACATGATAAGCGTTTCAGGAGAAGCTTTGTACCGATGGAGAAGGGACAGCAGCCACTGATCCTCGGCTTGAATGGCACAGAGAATCGTCGTGACCTGCCAGTCAGCCACCCCGTACAGGCCTCCTAATCTTATCAGTAGTTTCTCCTTAAAGCTTCTGCTTTTCCTTTGGTTCTCTGCATTTGGAAAGAAGGTTTTTGGAGGGGGGGAAACAGCGGTTAGCAGCATGTGTTACGTGAGAGCGCTCAGTGACTCTCTTACAGGCAAAATGCAAATGAGAGAGCCCGCTGGACTCATCTGACAGTGCTTATTTGTTGGAAGCTGTCATCTTTTGTAGCTTTATTCCTTTCCTTAAGAAATGGGGGGGGCGGGGGGGTGGAATATTGGTAGAATTAGGGCACAGCTACACCCAAGTACCAATCTGGTTTTTTGTTGTTGTTTGTTTCGGAGGTAACTGCTAGTAGAAAAGGTTTTTAAGGAAAAAGGCTGTGAGACTTGTTTGAACAGCTTTAACCAATTTAATGTTGCGCATATTGCAACACCATCGTCTGCTGCTTGTAATTTGTAGAGAGTGGATTTTGCAGACCAGAATTTTTGAGCTTTGATCTTAGAGAAGGACCCAGTTCTCCACAGTATGCTCTGTGTGCATTGTTTCCATTACATTGTACACAGTGTTTCAAGAGGAAAGTAAAAGAAACACTCTAGAAATATTTGATACAGAAGTTAGTAAGTGAATCCAAACAAGACCTAGGAACAGTACTGACTTAATTGGTTCTTTTAATGGAGCAGATAGAACCTGTAGGTAACATGTAGCTTTTCCAGGTAGAGACTCAAGACACAGTCGTCCTGCTAAGTCGAAACGCAGCAGAAGCCCTCACATGTGATTCTTGGTGGAGTCTGGGCAGCAGTGCGCCCCCAGGATGTCTTGCAGAGCTTAGTTCGCTCCGAGAGAGGAGACGTGGCAGCGACTGAATGATGGTAGAAGATGGAATTTTATAGTTTGTGTGCAGAGGAGTGGGAGAGAGCGGGCTCCTGATAAGGCAAACTACACGGGAGTACTTCATACGCATGGTACCTCGTGGTTTCAAACGCAAAATTAAAATAAACAGAAGTTGGTGTGGGGACCAACATTCTCGTCAGGAAAGTCCTTCCTCTTTATTCTCACTCTGCCCTTCTCACTCCATCTCTGAGAATCTCGGGTTCTTTTCTATGTTATGGCTAGGATGGGGAGATACGAAGTGTCCCTTGGCCCAATTTCACATCCTGCCAGGCACGTGGAAAACTCTTGGGGGAAAAAGGAATACGCTGTTGTATTCTCTTGAGCTGAAAGGGGAAATGAATATCATCTGTCACTTTTGGGCAAGTACCCCAGCCACAAGGACACGTGCACCCAAATACTGCTGAGGAATGTCAGTAGATGCCCACGTGTGCAGAAGAGATGGGGTTTCAGGCATACTTTCTCTTTAGGATTTCCTGTAGGCAAGTATGGGACTAACGGGACTCTAGGTGCTGTAAATCTTTCTTTTGCATGAACTCTCCCTAAGCGCTGTGTGAGATGCCCCAGCCCGCGCATCTGAGTCTGCGTGCGGAGGCCGCGATGATGCGTTCGGCTCCACGATGTGGAGAGCTGCTGCACTAGCTAGTAGGGAATAAAGTTAAAAAATTAAGAATGACATAACTTGGAACTCAGTAGTTCCGGGAGCTAGCGAAGTGCCTTTTCTTGTAAGACAGCTCATTTGGATCCAATTCAGTACTAATGCTTATTCCTCACATTTCACATGCCAGTGGTGTCAGTGTTTGCTGGCGTATTAGGTTTCTGAGGCTTATATGCCATGGTTTCACCTGCTTTATTTTACTTTCTTATTTTACTTTAGCTTCTATTAGTTTAGAGGAATCAAAAGCGGAGAAGAAGATTAGGTTGGTAAATTGCCGTTGTGTTTTAGTTTCTCATAGGTGTATACAGTGAAGGCTGAAAACATCTGTCGTACAGCATGATTACTGTATTACCGAGTGTGAGTTGTGGAAAGTGAATTTACAAGAAGTAACTTCTTTCTCAAATTAAATGCTTTCTTTTATTTAACTGTTGTGGTTACTGTGTTTTTACTGTTCTATTTCCTTTAAAGGTATTAGCTTCCAGGAAGGCAAAGTTAATATTAATGAATAATTTTAAAAGAAAAGTTTAATTATTAATAGCACCTCAGAACGACAGTAATACACTGGAACAAGATTGTTGGAGAAAGACTCTCCAATCAGTGATTTCCAACAGCATCCAGAAAAATAATTTAGCAGAATGTTATGTTCAGCATCTGGCACTCTCATTTTTAAAAATGCTATTCTTTCTGTTTCCATGCTTTCTTTGAAAAGTGCTTCTGTTTTAAAGCACAGAGAGGTGTTCTTGGCTGAAAATGAGATGGAAAAATTGTTGCATTTCTGTTTGATTCCATGTATTCTAATACTTTTAAATTATTATTTGTTATTTTTAGCTGACTTTATCCTTGCACTTTCCTTATTTAAACTTCCTTTTCATGGGATTCTGTTATCTAGAATTTTGTAGCATATTCCTCCTTAAGTGTTCAGACCCAAATTGAAGGGAAAAAAAAAGTTTAATGTTTTCAATCTTTTTGCATTCACCAGCATCAGTTTAGCTCAGCTCTTCCAGCTGTTAAAGACTTATTTTTGCTTATTAATGTAAACAGCCAGAAGACCTAGTTAAGATTAAAGTCTTAGTAGTACTGACAGTTGTTGTTTCTCCCTGGAAACAGTGCAAAAATGTCAGGCGAGAGGAAAGGAGGAGTATTTTCAAAGCGTGTGGATATATTTAACTGGTTGGATTTTTTCATAAAGTTTGAGAGCAGCAGATTAATCTCAGAACTGAGAAGTTTAGGAAAAATCAGTTCTTGGTCTCCGCAATGCTGGAGTTTATGCCCCTCCTTGGGCTTGTGCTCCCAGCGAGCTGCTGGGACAGCGGAGGGCGGCGCGTCTCAGCCTCCCCACGCAGCGACAGACGGTGAGTGGGACATCGTCAAAATACATGAGAGGCGACTGAAATTTCCAACACCTGTCTTCTGTTGTACGGCCTTGTAATTTCAGTGCGGGTATTTTTGTCAATGATGATTTTGTGAAGAAGATATTCGTTTGGATTAAAACAGACATTTGTGAAAGAAAAACTAGGAAAAAAAAACAACCCAAACCACCAGATCCCGCTATTGGCTACCATGATGAATATGATACTTTCTCTCCTCGTGCAAGTGGATTACAAGAAGATTTGAAATGAGGACCTTTTGTTAGCTCTCAGCACCGCTCCGTCTTGACTGAGTTAATGGGATAGTGGGAGAAGGAACAAAAGCGATTTGTTGGTGTTTTTGCCAAAAACACTGCTATTTTTAAAGTAGCATCTGAATGTGCATTGGATTTCCTAGAATCTCCGCCTGATTTAGAGCTGTGGTTTTACTCAGGATAGGCAAAATATACAGATTCGACAAGTCATCTTAAAGGCTGGGCTGGGTGAGTGTTTTTTCTTCTGTATCAGGACTGTGTTTTATGTCTTATAGTGCAGAAATACCCTTGTGCAATCTGTGTTAATTCATTTATAAGGTAAAAGAAATAATTTGTCACCCTTACAGCTTCCATGGTTTGTGGCCAGGTTCAATAATAAAATGTTAGAATGGAATGAAAACATGAATGGTGGTGAGTGTTCCTCGCCTTAGAGTTCATTGCCCCTTCCTTAAGGCCACGTATTTTGTAGAACACCCTTTTCCTCGAGTTCCGCTTAGCAGGGCTGTGTGTCGAGGGGATTGATTAACTCAGATTCTGAAACACTGAGCTAACCCTGTGATGCTTGAGAGGCCTGGAGTACCTGTCGGACAGCTGATGCTGCTACATCCCTGAGCGGTGCTCAGCAGAGGCTGGGCTGTCCGGCCTGCACGAGAGGTGTCTGCTGGACTTGGACATGAAAACTCTTTTGTGTTCGTGGGTGTTGCTCTTATGGGCAGGTGGAAGTTGGCCGGACATCTGCTGGGCTGGAGCTCCATTAGCCACGAGGTTGGTGAAGTGAGGGGGAGTGTGAAGCTCTGGCTTGGTTGTGCCTGGCAGCGGGTAGTGCCCGAGCTCTTGCGCCAGCTGTGCCACATCTGGCGAGACACCCATACCTTGGTGGAGCACCTGGGCTGCTCTTGCTGCTGGCTTTCCAGCTGCCTGGAGCAGCTGCCGTGGGACTGGCCATGGGGAGGGCTTCTCTGCAGCCTTCCTTGGTCTTAAGCCCCTCTCGGAACGACTGGGTTAGGAGATTAATGTGAAAGAAAATTTCACGGCGTAACCGTAACACTTCGGTTTCACTGCAGGCAGAGATTCTGAGATCAGAAAAAATCTCTTGGGAACTTAAGTTGGGAAATGACGGTTTTTTCACTGTGGGAGTTTATTTTATTTTCTATTTTATTTTCAATTTTCTGTTTTATTTTCTATGTTATGTTATGTTATGTTATGCTATGTTATGCTATGTTATGCTATGTTATGTTATGTTATGTTATGTTATGTTATGTTATGTTATGTTATGTTATGTTATGTTATGTTATGTTATGTTATGTTATGTTATGTTATGTTATGTTATGTTATGTTATGTTATGTTATGTTATGTTATGTTATGGGGTTTTTTGTTTGTTTGTGGTGTGGAGTTTTTTTTATTAACACTGATTCAACTATTCAGCCCTGCTCACAACCCGCGGAGAGGAAGAGGCGCTGTCCCTGCCACCCGCTGGCCCCGCTAGGTGGCGGCCCTTCCCTCCCGGTTTTTTGATTTTTTTTTCGTTTGTTTTGGTTTTGTTGTTATTTTGGGGGGGTTTTTTTAATTATTTTTTTTTTAATTACTTGAAATTCTGTGTAGGAGAGGGAAAATTATGTTTTGGGGGCGTTTCCTTTTGTAGCAGTTTCATCTCATTTTAAAGATTGCAAAACTTCATGCAATTTTTTTTAAAATTATTCTTTTGGGGCAGGGGATAATGTGAAATACCTATTTATGTACATGAAGTAGGTCATTTCTTGGAAGACCAGCTCTTGAGGATGTCAGTGTTCCTGCTGCTAAAACAACTTCCATGTTCTGTTAAAGTAATTTTTAGGCTGATTGTGCAAACACACTTGATGAGTGCAAATTCTTCCAGATGCACAGAACAGCCAGTACTTGGAACAGCATGAGCTTGTCTTTAGTGCTTGTTTTGCTCTGGCAGATTGTTAGCGTTCAGCTTTCTTACTTTTAAAGACCATTCCGACCCTAATTAATTCAAAAATTAACACAGAAACATTTGTGGAGGAAGGTTTTTCGAGAACATATGTTTTTCCTGTGTGCACATCCATGGTATAATTGAGTAGATTTGGGGGGAAAAGTAGCAAAGCAGAAAACAATAAGCAGAAGTGTTTGGTACTTGTAATTGGGTTTTGAGCAAAATACAGCAGCAAAGGTATTTAGCTCTTTTACAACAATACTTATATGCTCAGAGTTGTTAAGACTTTTTGCATAACTGAAAACATGAATATCAGTTTAATACCTCTTAAAAATGTCAAGTCCAAGAGGAGGATGCATTTTATAGATGCAACCACTTAAATGTGTGGGCATGTAAGAGCTTATTTTTATCTATTTTGGGGTTTATAAATGTTAATATCTTTTGGGTTTAGTCTGTCTGTGAAAAGCTGGTTAGAAATGGGTAAGTTACCTGTTTTTTTGTCCACTTCCTCCTATTCTGTTTGGAGACTTGGATGTATTTTATGGTTTTTTAATCAGTTGTGAATTTAACAGAGGTCTTCTTTTAACTTCATTGTTTGTGCATCTTCAAGACTTCTAATACTGCTTCAGTTCTAAAATTATCATTTACCAGCTGCTAAAAATTTGTGGCTTTAGTTTCCCGTGTAGGTGATTTTCTGTATTTCAGTACAAATACAAGTTAAGATAATGGAAAAGCTCTGGGTCTAGTGATCCTTGGTGGCTCTCTAGTCTCACGTACTTTACTGAGACAGAAGAGATTATCTGCTTTTTATATTCCCCCCCCTAAGTGTGTCAGTTTTGACTGAAACTCAGTATATCATGATACATATATTGGAAATATGAACAGCGTTAGAAATTTTAATGCAGGAGTATTTTGAGTTCAGTAAAACTCAGCATTAGGACTCCCTCGGTTCTGGAGCTAGTCTGTAGAAATTATTTCCAAATACTTCAGTATTAACCTGAAGTCAGTTAAAACGGTATTCGAAGTGAAAAATAATTTATCTGGTTGTACAACCGAGCTGTTTTACAGGGGTTTCCTAGATGCTTTCTGAGATAACCCCTTCATTTCTCCGCCATGTTCCTAACCAACCGAGCAAGATGCAGATACACGCAGGGAAATAAATCTGCGGTGAATCGTTTCACTGTGGCAAAGTTTGCAGGAAGTGGTCACATCTTTGATTCAAGATATTAAGCCCAATCGGGAGCGTAAACTTTTATAGTTGCAAAATGAGAGGGGAGGGGAAAAAAAAAAAAGAAAAACCAAACCACATTTCAAGCTCTATGAACACGCTGAGAACAGCCGTTTGGAGTTTTCATTGAAATCTAACAGTGGGAGAGGAAGAGGTGGGTGGTACTTGTGAAGCAGAGGGGATGTCAGCGAGGGCAGAGGTGCGCCGTGTTGCTGGTGTCAGCATCAGGATACGCAGCTGTAAGGGATTGCAGAGGAAGAGGAGGAGTGTGGTTGCTGGGTTTTTTAGTGCTGGCCAGATCAAGCTCTAACACCAACCGGTGGTATGTGCATGCCATGCTGGGGCAGTAAGGAGCGCTCTGTGGAGTTGAGGAAGAGATGTTTCTAATTCCAGCTGTGTAAAATTAGTCCAAACTGTCCAGAATTTGTGAAGACAGGGCACATACTGAGCATTACTTATTCAGCTTATCGATATTACATTTCTTATATGTCGAGGCAAAGAATAATTTTTTTCATTACAGTATGAGTTGAATACCAACCAAGGTTCCCACTGTAGATGGCTTTTCTGAAAATACCTGCGCTGTGGTCAGCTAACGGACTGGAAGACTGTAAATACATTCCCTGCTACTTCTTAGAAAAATAAAGATGTACTGTACATTGAGTGTTGGTGATATCCAGAGCATGAGGATCCCAAGAGGCCAAAATTAATATGCATGAGTATGTACCGTGAACACTTTCTTAGTTTCAGATACTTGGGTTCCACTGAGTTTAATAGTTAGCAAGGGCACTAGGCAGCTCTAATGCCTTGTTAATAAAGATTTTTTGTTGCTGAATTTTCTTAAACCTTTGGTATTTGTCTGTGGTTTTTTATTTTTTTCTTTTTCATTTGCTTGTATGTGGTTTTTGTTTGTTTTGGTTTTTTGTCAAGACCTTTACAGGCGCCAGTAATCAGTTATGCTGTTGTAGTTGCTTGAAACTGATAGAATCATAGACTGGCCTAGGCTGGAAGGGACCTTAGAGATCATCTAATCCAGCCCCCCTGTCATGGGCAGGGACACCTCTCAACTAGATCAGGCTACTCAAGGCTCCGTCCCCCCTGGCCTGGACCCCCTCCAGGGAGGGGCCAGCCACAACATCTCTGGGCAGTTTATTCCAAAGTCTTGCTGCCCTCGTACTGAAGAATCAATTCCTAAGATCCAGTCTAATTCTATTCTCCTTCAACTTAAACCCATTTCCCCTTGTCCTATCGCTGGACACTCTTGTAAAAAGTCCCTCCCCAGCCTTCCTGTAGGTTCCCTTCAGGTACTGGAAGGCAGCTGAACGACCTAGTGGGATAGTGGGTGCTGAGCACTTTGCAAGGACAACTTTCTCCTATGCTGTATCACTGCGGAGTGGAACTTCATGCTTTGAAATGTTAATTCCTGCTAACTGAGCAGTGTCATCAGGTCTGTAAGTTTTATTATAGATGTGAATTTTCAGCCCTCAGCTCTCCGCCTCTCCATAATGAGGCACTCTGGTCATTCTGCAGGAGTTCCTTCCAGATGCTCAGCGTGCTCTGCTTGAGGCGTTGACACCGTCACCCCAGAGTGTTTCCCTGGCTCTGCTCACTCTTGCACAGGGCAAAGGCGTATGGCAGAGCGGGCACATCTTCTGTGGCATCAGACCGTAATGCTCACAGAGGAGACAGCTTTGAATGGAAGGGCTTGGGCTGGAAGAGGAAGGAATAGCGGGGTCTGGTGATGTGCTGGCACCAACCTGGGTGTCCCAGTGCCACTGCCCACCCTGGGCACGGTCTTTAAATCCCTGGTCCCCAGGTCCTGAAATAGGGAGAGAGGCTCAGGCACAGCTGACCGGTGCAAGGGATGGTTGCTCTCAGCTGCAGTGCTGAGTGTTCCTGGGGGCTTCCAAGCCAGGCTTAGGAGTCCTGTTGTGAATAGTCCTGGTGAGTGGTGCTGCAAAGGGGAATCACTTAGAAAGAGTGATTGTCTATATTTTTCTAATAAAGTGTTTAAAGATATCTGCACAGACTCAGATTTTAAGGCTCTCTGTTCCAATTTTAAATGTTACAGTCCCTCTGATTTTGGATTATTCTGACTAGGCACAGCTGTTAAGCTTTTCTCTTCTCTTCTGCCTCTCTTCTCCCCAAAGAATATAAGCCTCTACAAGTTCATGGTGATCTGTCTTACTGTAAGCCTTTCCCGCTATCACATATTTAATGAAGGCTATTAACTACCTGATGATTACTTTGAAAGACGGTAACTTGAAATAGGACAGTGACTGAAAAGAAAGACAATATCTAGCTTGTATCAGAAGTTGTAAAAAAACACGTTTTCGAAAAAAAATGCCTTAAAATACACATTTATTAAGAAAGCCTTTTAACTTATTTATTTTGGGAACCACATCTATGTATGTTACGTCTGAAAAGCTTACAAAAACTTTACAGAAGGTGTTTTGCTCATGGGGCCCAAACTGGTGTGTCTGTCAGAATTACTGCCTCCCCAGCTCACCGAGTCAATGAATTCGAGAAGTAAGCTCAGCTCACCTTTATTACAACTGACCAGTTAAGTTACTGAGAACACACATAAAATGTTTTTGCAATTTTGTTAGTGTTACCAAAAGTATCTCACTGTTACTAATTTCACTCCTTCAGATAAGATATGGAGTATTTTGTACATGTGTCTTTTGCAGAATGTCATTCAATACCAGATCAGAGGTAAACAACAGGTAAACAAACTGTATCGCAAAATACAAATCCTGGTGTTAAACAAGCGATACAGAACAGTGAGATGACAAATTTGCCAGCACGTAATGAGTTAAGTAAATTAATAAAATGATGTTACTTTTGGGACATGTTTTTTTAATGTCTGATGGTAATTTTCCAGTAGTCTAGTTTGAATGAAAACATTTACTCATGTAAATGAGGGTTTTGGTTTGTTTGTGTTGACATTATTATTTATTTTTCTAGAGAAAAGTCCCTTCATTCTTTATCATCTACTTTCAGAAATCTTTTGGAATGTGCCGAGGAAATGTCATCCTTCCTTTGACATTCATGTTTTGTTTGGGTTTTTTCTTTCATTTTAGTTTCTGTGAAGTAGTGTAAACTCTAGCTTAATTTGATCTGGCATCCCCGCAGTTGAACATTTGTAAGTATCTTGTATTGTGGCCCATCTGGGTTGCCATAGAAACCGGAGACCTCCATCCTCCTCCTTGTTGTTGGAAATGGAATGCAAACAGGGCATCAAAGTGACGTTTTTCTAGTACAAGTGAGAGCCCTGGGAAGAGCCAAACAAAGGTTTCTTACTGGTTTTATGCTCTTGTGGCCTGTTGTAACAGTTGTTAAGGTACACCCTGTTTTCTCTTGAATATCTAGCAGCTGGCTAATAGAAAAAAATACGAGCGTCATGAAACAGCCAGGCTCGTGTGGTTAATCTTGTCCACAGCTTTTTCCTCTCTATCTTTTCGTGATGTATTTGTCTTGGATTGGGCTGCTAACTAGTAAGGAGGTGCGGAGCAAATCGTTTGCGCTGCGAGGGGCCGAAAGAACCGATTACGTAGCACGCGCGCGTGGCTTAACGTTCCTCTGCACCCATCCTCTGTCCTCTTACAAGAAGAGAAACCCAGCCAAACAATTCCAGCAAACGTGTTAGAAGTTTTCACTTTGCAAAGCAGCAGTAATGCCAAGTGCTCATACTTTGAAACGGCGTGGATTTAACCGATGGAGTTGCAAAATCATCCACCGCTTTCCCTTCCCCCACGTACGCCCCAGCTGTGCACTCAGCAGTTCTGCGGGCGCGCTGGTGAGTGCTCCTATCTCCTCCCCAGGACAAAGAACCTTTGAAATCGCCGCTGAGTGCCACCCGGCACGGCCCGTCGTACGTGATTGTGTATTTCCAAACTAGTTTGAGAAATTATTTTCTAAATAGCGACTTGCTCGTCAACTGAGAGACAGGCTCCGTCAGCACAAAGGGGACACAGGAACAGTTTGGTTTTGTGTGTGGGAGAAAAAAAATCTTAGTACAGTCTGTTCATGCTGAGCATGCTGTTGCTGGCCTAAAAGCAGCTGCCTCTATAGCCTTCGCTGCCGGTGCGGTTTCTCGAGCAATGTGGGTCACTGGGCAGGCTTCTGATCTTCTGTAAATTGATTAACAAATTCCGTTTCTGCCCCTGTGCTAAAGATGGATCTTGCAGTTCGGAGAGCCTGTGCTGAAAGCGTTAAAGGCTTGGAGCGAAACCTCTTTTCATCATCACTCCGGTAAACTGGAAGAGGAAGATGAGGAATGTGGAGGCAGAATGCTACAATCCTGCGTTATTTGTCTGGCTCGTAATAAATACTTTCAAAATGCAGAGCAGGAAAAGGCCACTGAATTATTATTACTATTTGCATAGTACTAGTATGTGTTAAATATTTCACAAGGTTGTTGCAGACTGGCCTGCAGAGCATACTAGCTAATTGTGCAGCCTAGCAGCGAGGAAACAAAAGAGGAAAAACAATTAAGAATGTGAGTTTGTGGAGTTAAGCGGAGCGTGGTTTTTGAATATGTGTTTGAATATGTATATATGGAGTGTGGGCTTGCTTTCTTCAATGAGACAGTCATTTCTGATACCTTGGAAAAAATCTCAGAAGTATGTCCTGCACTGCTTGTGTCACCTCAAGCATCTCTCTGGGCATAGGCCTGACCTGTCAGTGAGAGGGAACTTTAAAAAGGGCTTGTGTGACCATAAATGTGCCTTTTTCCAAGCTGATCTGATAAAACACCGTGTTTTTCCTTGCAACCCTTCCCTGCCAGTGAGAAAGGACCAATTTTTTTCTTGTCAGACTTCCCTACTTTTCGGTTCAGCGTTACATTGTCTGTGAGCTCCCTTTGCTTGTGTGAACATGTTTCTTATTACTCCTTTTGGTATTTCCTGATTATTATTTTTTTCTTTATGGAGCTTGGGGTTTGGTTTTTTTTCTTCTTCTGAGCGTCCTCACAGTCTATGACAGCTCGACTGTCATCCTATGCAAACTGAAAATTTTTTTTTTGGACTAAGTGTGCTTTTGATACGGACATATTTATATGATCCTCTAAACAGTTGCCGTGAAAATCATCCTCTGCGTGTAATGAATGCTGCCTATACAGTGCAAAGTCAAGTATTTCCATTTGCGCATTAAATATTTACTTATTTATTTTTGCGACACCCATCGACATTTTTCTTACAATTATTTTCTCAGCCTTTGGTCATGGTGTTTCTTTTTTTAAAGTAAAGTTAGATTGCTAGTTGATTACATGCCCTTGCATATTTTTACTGATAGAAGTGTGTGGGTGTGTACTATAGATCTTTTAAAAGCCTCTTCCTCCTGCTTACATCCTGCCTCAACTCCAGATGAAATGCAATAGAGGATAGTTTTATCAAAACAAACAAATATGCCCTTTTTTTTTGTTTTTTTTAATATATGCCCTGTGGTACTTGTCGGGAAATGGAAAGAAACCCTGAAGCTTTCTTCCCCAAAGCACCGCTGCGTTTCGGCATTGCTTGTGAGTTTATTCAGGGGTAAATAGGAGGGAAGATGTTCTCTCAGCTGCCTCTTTTCTCTGATGGCCCCCCCTGCCTCAGAGCCTGCCCAACCTGCTCTCCAGCGTTGAAGCTCCCCTTCTGCTTCTCGTTCTGTGGAGGTTGTCTGAGAAGGAGGGTTACGCAGAGCTTATTTTTGTGGACTGGAATTTTAAAGGGTACTCATTATGTGTATGAGACTTTAATTAGATTCTGGCTGCAAAGGCAGTGCGGTGTTAAGGTCGTTCTCGAGGTTAATAATAGAGCTTGACACCCCAGTAGGAGTAAAGTTGCCAGAGCTGAGGGCACAAGGCAAGATGGCTTGCTCTGACAGCCCCTCTTTCAGTTGCTAGGTTTCTGTAATCTTTCAGCCTCTCTCGACAACGCAACATGTGTTTCCTTTAAAAAAAAACATAAAAAATCCATCAGTGCGAAACCATGGGGAAGAAAACTACTGGTTTGTGATTTACAGCTCTTAGAGACAGGTGTGAGAGGTGTCTTTAGAGATACCCGAGGGAGACGCTCTGGTGCTGTTTTTAGAAGGCCGGTGCGTTCTGAGCGATTGCTTCCAAACGTATTCACAGCTGAATTGTCACGCAAGAAATGCCGAGTGAGGGCCAATGAAATAATACTTCCGAGTTTCACTAAGCCTGTCCGATACCTCCAAGTGCAGGTTTAGCTGGTCAGACCGGTTCGTAGCGTGAAATGTGTTCATCCCGGAATATATTGCATTCATCCTGGAATATATTGCATTCATCCTGGAATATATTGCATTCATTCCGGAATATATTGCATGTTCTCTGCAAAAACAAATTGCGCTTCGTTATGTGGTGGAAATACACAGTAGTTTTCATTTAAACCTTTTTCTAAAAAATAAAATAAAATTGCCTTTTAAATCTTATATGTACCTGCAGAGGCAAAGAGGGAATCTTGGTCTCACCTAAAAACACAGTTATATATGTTTAGTGTTACATAAAGAGGAATTACAAGAGAGCTTATTTTCTATTTTTTACCTCTCTTTGACAGAGAACTCCCTGGAGAATTACAGGAATTAATCAAAGGCTTCTTCAGAGTTCATTTTTACATCTGTAGCATTTGGTCTGTCTTTAAAAGTTTTAGCAAAATGCTATTAAAATAAATACTCCCCTTCCCCCCCAACACAAAATACAGAGAGTCAGTTGCGCTAGAACTTTTCTCCCCCCCCATTTAAAGTGGGGTTCTCACGTGTGTATTTGTGATATCACATTTTCTCATTCTTCAGGGATTTCCTCAACGGTATAAAAAGCCTCAACGGTTCCACTCCAGGAGTCCTTCACCAGACCACATGGTTAAAATATCTGTTCACCCACCTCATAGCCCCCCAAAACCCTTAGGAAATTTTCTTTATTGACATAATAAAGAAGGAGAAGACTTCAATTGTTTTCGACACGTCTTTTGTAAAAAGAGAGTGATGAGCCGGTGTAGAGCAAAATACTTCCTCCTGAAATATTTTCCAAGAGGTTTTGGGAAAAGAATAAACATTACCAGGAAGTTTTGAAGAGACCTGTTTCTCAGGCAGTTAAAAAAAGGTCCCATCAATGCAGTGTTGCGTTCCTCAGAGGTGAGCTTGGCCGCTTGTCAGAAAGCGGGATTCCAAGTGGCGTGAGCAGCGAGGGCTGGCTGCTCGAGGAAGTGGAAACACCTCTGCAATGCTTTATTCTCAACCTGGCTTACAGCCAGAAATTTTGGAGCTTTTCAGTCATGATTCTGGTACGTACTCCAAAAAAAGACAGGCAAGCGAGTTACAGAGGCATGAAGTACAGTTTGTGTGTATGTAAATTCAAATTTCTTTTTTACAGAAGTAAGTCTTAAGTGTGGCACAAAAGTACGGTTCTGTCTTCCGTCACAGTGCTGTCATGACTGTCCTAACAAATTTTAATGTCATTTCATTGCATTACAGCACTGAAGCACTATAGATACCTTTTTACAAAACAAGAGATAGGGATGGTTCCGATAATTTTATTCAATGTCCTAATCACATTTGTTTCAAATTTATTAGGTTTGAGAGAGAACATCATCTTTAGGAGAGAAATTATACCTGACAAAATTCGTCTTGCTTCTCAGTTGATAGCAAATGCATCCCAACAACAACGTTCGTTGTTCATCCAAGAAATTACTGTTACAAAGGTTCTTGTGTTTGCACTGTGAGCAAACCTGTCTGAGAGGGAAAGAACTAACTGTCCTCTCACTATTCAGCTTTCCTGGGGCAATTTCCGGCAGCTCAACAGTTTCAGAATCGCTGCGTTCGGTCACATCTACAAATTCTGAATTTATGTGGTATGTTACAGGCTTACGTGGCACAAGTTAAATTGCATTACAGATTAAATTGGCATCTTTAGATTAAGAAAAATTGAGAAAGGAGGTCCGATATCTGATAGAAAATTACTTAAATGTAGAAAGTAGGTCTTATGTTGAGGGTTATCACACTGGAAATTGAGTTTCTTCAGGATACTTTAGGTGGGTTCAGTAGCAGTGTTTACTTCTCTAAGACAAGAGCCACCTCTGTTTTCTTTGTGCTGGTGGGCATCTTTGACCACATTCACCAGAACACTGAAATAAAATTCCTGTACCATTCCAAACAAGGATGGTGCAGGATTCAAAGCTTGACTTGTAGAACAAACAGATTTGGTTACAGACACTTCAAAGTTACCAAGACTTAGAAAACAGCGGATCATTTCAGAATATTAGCTGAAGGTTGGGAAACTTACTGTGGAAAAGTTATATTTCATTTTGGAGATGTATGCAGAGGCGAGTGTCACAATATGTTAAGCAACAAGAGAGGGATGGGCAAGGATAAAGGAGGTAAGAGCAAAAACAATATCACCATCACTCACTTGCACAGACCAGTTACGTATACAACTTTATGTTGTGGAGTCCTTTGAAACAGTTAAAAATTCCAATGACTAGTATAAAATGTCACGTGAAACTGCACGTTTTGTGGGGTTTCATTTAATTTTTAAATTATTTGGATTCTGCTCCAGATTATTTACAATCCTTCTTAACAAATTTGTTTCCCTTTTATCTGCGTAAGCATGTGCCGACGCCGTTACTCAGTATACAAAAATGCTAATCTACCTTCATGCACATGGAAAATAGCTTTCCTGGCACTGAGTTGAAAACTCCCATAGAATACATTATTTATCGAAGAAGTCTCTCTTTTTAGAAAAGCCTATCATTTATGTGGTCACCATTGAGAAGGTTATAGATAAATATAACGCTCTTTGTTAACAGTGTGGGCTTCGGCGTATACAACAAACAACCCCAGGTGCTGAAAGTGCATTTAAAAAAGATTTAAATTTCAGAAGTGATTTTCCTGCTCGGTACTCTGGTTGCATACACTAACACGATCTAATTATAATGTGACAGCAACTTCTTTTCTATTGCCCAGCATGCTTTAATGCTCCAAGTGCATTTCTTTTGGCGAGTCTCTGCAGTGAGGTGAAAGCCCGGTAACTGTTCAGCTCCCCGTAGTGAATAATTGCCTAATTCTGCATTTGACTTTCAAATGCTCGATCGTGTGTCTGCGAAGTTCAAGGAGCAGAGTTGTGAGGGAGGTGGGAAGGGCGAGGCTGGTGTCCATCTGTGTGTAATGTAGCTGAATGGGCCGGTGGCTCAGTGGCAGAGCTTCAGCCCAGCTTCTGTGACGTCTGCAGTGCTGAAGCGCGCCGGCAGTTCCACGTGCTGGTCTTGCAGCCTCCGCTGAGCCTTATCAAACACAGCCAGTTGGTGCTGCTGGTAGGAAAGCACAGGGGAACTCTCATGCGGAAGGTTAATGGAGTGTAATTAGAAAGAAGAATGAACTGCTCAACCCCCATATCTCACTCTACCTGCGCTGAGAGTGACAAGTGCTCTGATCTTTTATAAACCCTGGAGCAGAGGTTTAACAGTCTAAAATTATGACGGTATAACTGTCAAACAAGCAAGCACGCTGTGAAGAAGTAGTATGAACTTACGGAGGAGAATGTTTACATTCCCTTTTTCTTAGCGATGTCCAGTGATAGGACAAGGGGCAACGGATACAAGCTGGAGCACAGGAGGTTCCACCTCAATGTGAGGAAAAACTTTTTCACTGTGAAAGTGACAGAACACCGCGGAACAGGCTGCCCGGAGAGGTTGTAAAGTCTCCTGGGGACGTTCCAAACCCACCTGGACATATTCCTGTGTGACCTAATCTAAGTGATCCTGCTCTGGCAGGGGCGCTGGACTAGGTGATCTTTCAAGGTCCATTCCAACCCCAACCATTCTGTAATTCCCTTATGTGGTCTCTTTTAGTACGTTTTTCCCCTGATGGCTGTCATCCATAGTGATATAACAGGTCTCAAATGCTTTTTCCTGTGAGGTATCCATCAAAGCCAGGAAGATCTTTGTGTTCCATGCATGGCAGCTTTGTGTCGGCGCCTCATGCAACTGTTACCTTGCAGGATGAAGTAATGACACCATCCTAATGCATCTTGATACCAAGGAGGAATAAAGTGCTAATTGAGAGGAGTTCTGGTGGGAGCCAGAACAGCTACTGGGGTTTACAGTCCAGGAACTAACCAAAATTTGAGATGACGTACATAATTTGAGATTAGATACTGTTAGTTAAATTAGGTGCTGTGTTCATCTGTTGAAAACTGTCAGCATTAAGCGATTTTTTTTCGTCTTTCATCTAGCATGCAGATTTTCTTATTCTTTTAAAAGAATACTGGGAAACTTTAGTTGTGAAACCATATCTGGTAAGTAGAGGGAATGCACCACACATCAAATCAAAAAAAGGACAAGGAGATTTTCCAGTTTTTCTTAGAAGCCCTCATATTCTACCCTGGTGCTCCTGTGTGACGTTTTCTGAATTCAGAGGGAGACTAGGACAGTTTAGTTATCAGGATACTGAGTGTTTGCCTTCCACGTCACTGAGTTCTGGAAAACAGGTGGTAGATGGGGCTCCCAGTTATTCTGAAGGCCCTTGCAATGTCAATAAGTTGATATGGGGAAATTTGCCCGGTTAATCCTAGCAGGTGGTCCACATCCTGCACTGCAGTGGAATGTAAAAAAACCAACAACACAGGAAGTCTAACTTGGGGAAATTTTTTCCGGGTCCAGTTCTAAAATTTATAAGAATCTAAACATGTAAAGAAGACATACAATAAAAGGCATCAAAGGAAGAAGATAGGCCTGCATTGCTTTGCTTCTTTTCTCTAGCTATGACCAATATCTTGTGTTTCAGAGGAAGGTGAGAAAACAGCCTTGAGTGTGTGAGGTTGGCTGTGCCTCTGGACGTGTTCATATTCTGAAGAGTGAGGTTTCAGTACTGGAAAAGGGTGCTGGGAACAGCGCTGGCACTACGACTGTCCCTGGTAAGGGATGAGCATGAGCAGAGGCTTCCCAAGTCCCAGATCCATCTCCCTCTTGCACATACTATACAATCTCCTCCAAAACTTAGATGAAGCTGTATAACCTTGTCTTAAAGACTTCAAACTACAGTAGGCTATTTTCTCTCGTATTAGAATGAGCATTTGACCATCTCTGCATCCTGTTTCAAGGTTAAAGTTTTCTACCTTCAACTCGCAGCCACAGAGTCATCATCTTACAATTCTCAGAGAAACTAAGAACCCTCTCATCACCAGATTTCTTTTTGATGTATAAATATCTGTACTCAGTGAGCAGTCACCTATTAAACTGGATATGCTGAGCCCCAGTGAGCCTCACGTTACACAGTGTCGTTTGTCGAGACTTTGATTATGTTTGTGGTTTTCCATTGAACTGTCTCCAGTAGCTTTGCATCCGTCGTGAGAAAGGTAGCTTTTCATTCTTTTGGCAAAATGTCTGTTCTTGAGTGTTTTTTCAAGAGGTGGAAGTTCACCAAATCTTCGGTTATTGAGAATTTTAGCCTTACGTACTAAGGTGCTTTTTGCACTGAGATAAATAAACGGGGAACAATTCCCTCTCCCCAGGCCATTTAAATCAGGAGGCTAAGGAAGAACCATTGCTTTGTTTTTCAGGGAGTCACCGTTGACTGATCCCCAAACCTTGATGCAGCTGAAGCCTAGCAATTTGGGTCTGCTGCAGTGATGGAATTTAATGTCTTCTCTGCGATGCAGACATTTTTCTTTGTTTTGATTATGCTTGGTTAAGTAAAGAGAATAGTACAGCAGGTATATTTAGCTGGACAGAATATCTGTACTTGATACACTGTTCAAGTGACTAGGAAGAAGAGAAAAATCTCTCATGTGAGTGAGGTGTGACTTTTTGCTCTGATAACTCTACCTTTAAATTAGAGATCAACATTGAATTGCAATATGGTTTCATAGAATCATAGAACAATTCAGGTTGGAAAAGACCCTTGGGATCATCGAGTCCAACCATTAACCCTACACTACAAGTTCACCTCTAAACCATATCACCCGTCGTTGGTAACGGGGTTTAATTGAATTGATGCTAAACAGCATTTGGTTGATGACATTGAGAAAATGCCTGTCCACTGCTGGTGATCTGGGACGTTTGTAAAGCAACTGTGGAAATGAAATATTAGTGGCTGTTACAGCATCGGAGTAATCAGCGGATCGTTGTACAGTGTAGTTTGAGCATCCGGATCCTTCTGCTCACAAAAGAAGTTGGCGTTATGGGGTGAAATGAATCTAGTCATCTCGCTTGATGCTTGTGATCGTGCACGAGGCGCATGAGCGTGAACCGTGTGTGTTTCCTTTCATGAGGAGGAGAGGAGGCATGATTCAGCTGTGAGAAGAGCTGTAGGATGCACAAGAAGCCTGCTGAAGCTGATTCATTTTTAGTCAAGGGACTGTGTTACTGTGCGGTAGTATGCTGTAAAATGACTTGATGACTATCCTTTCCTCTTGGGTTATTCAAAAATACAGGGAGTTACCAGATTAGAAAGTAGACTTCTATTTAGGTTGATCGTTTCTAAAACATGAGATAAGTTTGCTGAATTAAATGGCTCTACTGTGCTTGCTTCATTCAGACAAACCCAGTTTAAAGGATGTCACATTATGAGGTAAATCAGAGGTAGGAGAGAAGCAGCAGGACTTGCCTGGCAGAGGTGTTCAGCTTAGGCAACTGGTTGCCATCTACAGATGCGAATGGCTTTCCCGTAGGGGTGGTTGTTCTGGTGTGTTCTGCTGCATAGGAGTAATAATCTACAGTATATTTTTTTGCTGAAATTTTATATCCCAAGCTTCAGTCCATGACAGATTTTACAAGACCACTTTATACACTTCTGGAAAACTCGGTTCAGTCAGAGATCACAGAAACGTGCTTTACGCAGAAGTACAAAAGAACCTTTGTTTCATTTCTGCACAATCTAGTGCCTTTTTTTTTTTTCTTAAGGAGATTTTTTTCCCCCTGGAACAGACAAATGGTAGTAGAACAATACAGAGATGGGCAAGATAAAATTGAACCGAGCGCCTTTTCTGTGGTAGTCAGCAGTTTGATTTTTTCGTTTCTTCAGCTTTTTCGCGTTAAGGTGATCCCCACATCCTCTTACCAGTTTGTATTTGTACTCAGAAGTATTTCTGTGAAGCAGAAAAACCTAAACCAAAACAAACCTTGTCAAACCCTGTCAAATTAAAAAAAAGAAATTCATTCCTTTCATTGAATTCCTCCTTAATTACATTTAAAGTACCTCACTTAACTGTTTTTCCTGTTGTGTTTTGCTTTTTGTCATACACTTAATTACCCATTTATTAATTGCTTCATTGATTAATTATTGTAGCTGTTCCCGCAATTTCTTTCCATTAACATATGTACGGGGGTAAGAAGGTAGATATTAGATTATTTAATATATAAGCTGCAGGAAAACACTGTTTATGTGCTGCTCCTACTAGTTCAGTCTCTGCCTCCCTACTCTGTGTGAGAGTGAAAATTCTCAAACAAGGTGAGATTGATGCAAAAGGCATTTCTCGGTACAACATCCCCTTCCAAAAGTTAATTGGTCTTGTGGTGCTGCAAAAGGTAAAAGACAGTACTGAAACTAAAGAACTCGAGAAGTCACATAAAGCAGGATGGCACAGCACCTATTTTTGGTCGTTTTCATTTATAATTCTAGCTATGGTTTTAAATAAAGTCCAAAATTACAAACATTCTCCATGTTAAGAATGAGGGAATGACCGTTATTTTCAGAACATACCTAATTGACTTCTGAATGATTTTTAGCAACTTCAAGTAGTGTTTCTCTATCGCAAAGGAAAAATTTCACATTCTTTTCTGAAGTACGTATATTCATGTGTGAACCATATATTTGTTTCAGAATCACACCTGTAGTAACTATTTTTAATAGTCTGACATAAAGTGGAGTGTAGTAAGTGTGCCAACATTTTTTAATGACAAAAATAATTTTCACATCATGCCAACGTTACGGAAGAATATGTGACAAAATGTCAAGGTAGCTTTTTACAGAAGGAAGATTCATTTAAATTCCATTTCAGACAAGATACCCTATGCCCTATTCAGTAATTTGTTTTAAAGATATTAAGGCTGCAAAGCAAGCTCACGAATTCAAAATCAGCTGTACCATCTTGTTCCATCTCTAGCTCTCAGTATCGTATGTGTATTGCTCCATTTATCCCATGGTGGCAGAGGGAGGAGATGCGTTCAGTTCCCCTACCGGTCCCTGCAGCCCCTTTTACACACGCGGGAGAAGCGCTCGTGCCTTTGTGCAGCTTTTAGCCGTGTTTTCTGGGACCTCCTCGGGGCAGTTACCGGAGTGTTGGCAAGGTAGGTGTTGACTGGGTATGGCTAAGAAACCTGTGTATTTAACAAAAGCTGGGAAAAAAATATATCTTTTTACACTGCAGAAAGAAATAGTGCACATTTTGGTATTCCTGTTCAAGTATGAGATGGAGGTGGTCTCTGCTCTGGTCCCGTTTGCACACAAGCAGCCCTGCCCCAAGAGAGTCTTGCCCGACTGAAAGATGCAGGTGCCACTTGGATGGCCTTTAAGTAACAGGAAATTGTACCACACTTTTTCCTTAGAATAAAATTCTTTCTAATTTACTTGGTTTTTTATTTTTTATTGTTGCCGATAAAAAGGTCTGGGTATGTGTGAAACACAGGCAGAAGTGCCAAACTCCATAAAAATACAGGGTAACTACAGAAATAGCTGAAAACATTTCAGTGGTCCTTTGATCATTCTTAAATGAAATTTAATTTTTTTCGTACAACAGTTTTTTTTTTCCCCCCACTGGTGTAGATTCTGCGTCATCAATTTCTATAATTGGATTTCACTATTTTAAATTTTAGATACTATCTTAAAGCAGTAGATGAGTGTACAGTTACTGTCCTTGCTTGTCATCAAATGCATCAAATGCACCCTCTCTGCAGGTTAAGGTCTAACTATGCCAGGGCTCCAGAATATTTTAGCTGGACTCGCTGATCTTAGAGGTCTTTTCCAACCTTAATGATTCTATGATTCTGCCTTTCTGCTTTGCTGAAAAGCCGAGGAATTCCGCTTCTCTTTGGGTCGCAGCAGGGGCTGGTGCAGGCAAGGAGAGGGGAAGGCGGCTGGAGGGCAGGATTGCAGGGCAGTGAAGTTCCCTCTGTCCTGCCGAGTTGGAGCTTATTTGAAATCAGTACTTTCTCTTACCGTTTAATCTGCAGCATTCAGCAACTTCTATATTCCAGACAAAGTTTCTTGGTCATTGGAGGAAACAGGTAACAGAGGATCTGTAATAGCTGACTGCTGGAATTGGTGGAGCAGGAAAGCAGGTCACTAGCAGGCAGTAGAGCCGTTCAAACCACATCAGCTTTGTTTTTGTCATGTAAAATGTATGCATGGGAAGGCCTTTACTCTCTCATTTTTAGAAGATTTTTGTATTTTAACTTCTATAGGTTTTTTTTTTACTTTAAAAACAGACCCTCCTTTAGATACACGTCCTTTTCTAAATGTGCTTTCTGGATTGAAGAAGAAAATGTGTCACCAAATATAAAAAGTAGTCTGGTATTTTAAAAATTACTGTACTCAGAGAACTACTTAGTTATTGAGCTATTGATTAAAATGGAAATAATGCTTAATAATGTTAATAATGTTGAGCTTTACTGAGCTTTAGGTTTGCTCTAAGGGCTTTCCTTATCTTATAGCAACATATTCATGATACTTTTTTATATGAACCCAGAGGAGACACCTTTTGGCACAGATATATGATCAACAAGATGTAAAGGCAGGTTTTTTTGCTTAATCTAACCAAAATAGTCTTCTAATGCTGTGTTAGGATCTGGCCTGTGACATGAATGAGAGAGTGTTGTCACTAAATGTCACAATATCCATTACAATGATTACCTTTAAGAAAGGGTCATATAAGATGTCTAGTGCTCTGTGAACTCAGTGGTGTCGGTTCTTGATGAGGTTAGTGATGAAGATGCCAAGACAGAAAGAGCCACCAGATGATGTAATATCCTTATGGGACACCCTTCCACAAGCGGTTTTTGAAGGAGTCTGGTAGTAACTATTGCAGAGAGCTAGCAGTAGCTTTTGGGGCAGAGTACCCTTTGGAAGAAAGGATCTGATTTTTCATTTCTTTCACGTTCTGCTTGTAAAGGGAGGACTGGCATTCAGCTTTGAGGAAAATTCAGTAAACTTAAAAGACAAACGCTTTCTGTACATTTACAGTGTTGCAAGAAAAGAAACTATTTTAGGAATATGGGGAGAGTTAGAACTCTCTGACTCGCAGGAAACTATTATGTTGTGTTTATGATGATGTGCTTGTGATTGAGTTAATCTGAATTTAAAATTTTGAAGTTGTCAGTAAGGATTTAATTAAATATTCTTAAATAAGAGTGGGAAGGAAAAATGGCAATGATTACATTTAAAGAATTACGAAGATTTCTTAGGAGTTCTGTGATACTTTTCGAGAAGAGCAGTCAATCACTGAGGTTTGATACCAGCCCTGGCAAATTTCAGTCATATGGATTGTACTTCCTGCAGCACAAACTGATTACGGATGGTCAAATAACTGAAGAACAGTTTTCGGGTACAGTCTGGCAGGAGACGAGAGTTTCTTTCACTGTGCCC
>NW_009724801.1:5973-47227 GCF_000703405.1 Apaloderma vittatum | reverse complement strand
CCTGCTGAAGTCCCCCACAAAACGAGCTTCTGCTTCCGTTGCTGCAGAAGGCACGTGCCTGCTCTCTCGCGTGGCCGCAGGGCTGCGGTTCCAGGAGGATGCGGTGAAGGAGCCGTTCGGTGTCCCGCCGACAGCCTGGGTCGAGACCGTGCTGAGGAGGTTGCTGCAGAAAGCGAGTGTCCATCTACTCTTAGCTCCCGTGGAGCTGCAACCCCGAGAGTCTCGCCTGGTCTCGTTAATTAAACCAAGTAACTTTAGGGTTTGTTGTTCAGAGTCTCCCTCTTGGCAACTGCTAACGAAGGGCTAATCCCAACAGTCTTGCAGAGAGTGAAATGATTTCTGTAGTTTCAGTGCGGTACTTTTACTGACGCTTGGTAGAAGCAGCTTAATAAACTGCGTAAGCGATTGGCATGCGCCGCAAACTTCGGTTTTACTCCTTGAATCTTAAAAGCATTAGATGTTTCTTCCAATTTAATATCTGCATAATGGATATGGATGGCAGGATACGCTGCTGCCAGGCAGCTCTCGGCAGCCCCTAACAAGACTTCCAGAGCAACGCTGTTTTTCCACTCGCATCATCCAGCTGGTGCCAGGCACGCCGAGCCTTGGGTTTTGCGCAAGGCACGGGTACAAGTTGGGCTTTGGCCCCGGCTTTCCCCAGCTCCGCACCCTGGGCTTTGGGCCGGCGGGTGGAACAAGGCAGTGCGTGAACGCGATGGGACTCACCTCGCTCCTGCTCCCGTCCTCGCTGGCTCTCGCCCCGCCGTAGCAGTGTGGCAGAGGAGTCCCCAGGCCTGCCTCTCTTTCTCTGTCTATTTTTCTTTTTTTTAAATCCTTTCACCAATGTTCCTCCCATTGTAAAGACCAAGATGGAAATGAATTCTTGGGCCGTCGCTTGCAGATTTCCTCCAGTTGGGGAATCGGTAGGAGAGCACCATTATCACTGAATTCCATACAGGCAGCTGTGCAAGAGAAAAACTCCCTTCCTGTTAGTGCCGGGTACAGCAATTCTTTAGCCTCCTGTGCAGTGTGTGTGCAGTCCATTTTTTGGCAGGTATTCCATGGGTGTGTTGCATTATTTCCTCTTCTACTTCACTCTGTTGTTCTCTTCTCCCAGAGACAGAGAGTTCTCTCTTCGGGTTACTCTCTGGAAATGTTTTTTCAGCTCTTGTATCTGCTTGCTGACACGGCACTTTGGTTTGCATGTTAATGTGGTTGATCTTTGCAAGAAAGCAATTTTAAATGATTGTTCAGTTATTATGTGTATGAATGAGCTGATAGATACAGGCCATTTAAAACTATGTAAAGCATCGGAATTAGAAAAACGCCTTCTACGCTCCTATCATTTTTTCCTTGTTGTAGAAGGCAACAAACAATTTACAGCTTTTAGGCTCTGACAGCTTTTAGTACTTTTCTGGATGCAGTGTAAAAGAGTTCCTTCATGCTGCCGGCCATTACCAACTCCCTGAATTTTCAGTGAGCTTGGCCTTGTGTTTCTCTCGTCGTCGGAGCTGAGCATGCGTCCCCAGCCAGGGTTGTGGGAGTTCTACGAAATGTAGAAGCAGCCCTCCGTCTCTATACTTTTCTTTTTTCACTAAATTCAGTCTTTTGCTAAAAGGGTCAGTCATGGGAGCTTACATATTTCAACCTTATGAAACAGGGGTGGTTTTTTGTCTTGCTCATGTGTTTTGAAGTTCCAGTTCTCAAATCTTCTGATTTGGGACCCTGTACCTTGTGTTATCTTCTTGTGGGCTAGAGGTACAGACTCAGTGTGTGAGGCTCCATGCAGTTTTAGCTCCTCGTAAGCAAGATACTCAGAATCAAGTCTACAATACGTCCACAAAAACTATGCAGATAACAAACATTTTGTTAGCTCAGAATTTCACAATCCTGTGTGAGAGAAATTTGAGGGGAAAAAAACGTTCCATTTGGTTGTAAATAACTGGATTTTGGGTGAGTTTTTTTGCTCCATCTCTCTGTTTTGTACAGTGTCTTAATACCAGTGCTTCGAAACAAAAATCAAAACATTTGATATTGTGCAAATGTGGGGTTTTTTTTCTTTTGCTTTCTGTGTAAGTGGAACTGCTTGGGGCAGCCCACTATCAGCACCTGGTAGAGGTTTCCTGACCGTTTCTGTTTCCACTAGAGCTTTCTCCATTGAGCCCCAACCACATGTGTTGACACATGTGTTGACTTCATCGCCCACTTCCAAAGCCAGCCTTGTTATATCACTGTTTTGGAGTATGCCTGTGATCTTGATCAAAGGGGCTTAAGTACATGTCTAAATATTTTTAAAACTTAATTTGGGGGTGGTTGGAGTGTAAAAAAAAAAGTAAAATCTATTTTCTATCATGCCCATAAAATGTAAAAAAATTCTCATGGTGTTTTCACCCTTGTCTACACTGAAGACAAAAATTGTGAGCCCCTATTGCCCATGTGGCGACACGGTGTCTTAGCCTGCAGGTCACCTGGCTGGCTCTTAAATCTGTGGAGTCACCATTGAAAAATACACAAAGAAGAAATATGGTTTTTAAATCATTTCAAACTTTCATAGAAGCTATAATGTAATGGGAGAAATAAATCCGTGCCGTGTCCTTCCCATGTAGGTAGCTCTGAATTTCTTTCAGGTGACAGCAACGCTGAAGAGAACGACCCTTCCCATTCCCCGCTTCTGCACTCCAAGGGGTTGTCTCGCCACTCGGTTTCGATGCCACATGCAGTGGCCTTGTAGTCAGCCCTGAGGCCTCAGCCTCAAGTGCTTTTTTTGTCACTCTTTAGGAAGGGTGCGTGTTTGGAGGAGTCGGAAACTTTGGAATTTGAATGCTAACACATCTCAGCTGAACGTTGCTCAATGAGGTCCTGCAGTGGTTTGTGAATACACTGGATTTTGGTGGGTGGGTTTCTGCAAGGACAGCAAGGTCATTCTGGGCAGCAGTGCTCCTCTGGGGCCTGTTGTGACACTGTGCCTATTAGATAACGCCACTATTTAAAATTCTGAAAAGAGAAATCCCGCTAAGCTTCTGAGCAGTTCTTTGTTTACATTTAAATAAGTGTAACTTCAGGTGTTATCTTCTCCCATACGTGCAGCTGAATAACTGTCAGCGTTTTCTGTTTTTGTTTATCTGGTAGAAAAGAGTGGTGGAACAGCTTCGAAAGAATTTGATAGTGAAGCAGGAACAGCCAGACAGTAAGTTTCAAATACAGCCGTTGGCACAGTCGGAAAACAAACTACAGACACCACAGCCACAACCACTACAACAGCTACAGCAACATCACCATCAACAACAGCAGCAGCAGTCTACTGCACCCTCTCCAAACGTGATTGGATCACAGGTAAAAATCTCTACAGGAATTCTTCTCCTTGCTAAAGATGAAGTTCGCTTAAAAAACAGACAGACAAAACCCCCAACAACAACAACAAAACCCAAAGAAAAGTGCAGAGAGTATATTGCAAACTTGCATTCATGCCTTTTAGTGTATCAGTATGAATTTCTCATCCTGTGCGTATGCAGGTAAGGGCCTTGTCGAGTTTTTGGCAATAACCTCCTGTCTGAGTCAAAAAAAAAAAGAAGTAAGTGTTTAAAAGTTGAATCATAACCCCACAGCAGAGTGGGCTTGTGGTATTATCTTTCTTAAAAATAAAGTTTAGCAAATGAACCTATCTTTTTCGTAGGTGCATGAATGATTGTCTGCCCATACCCAATAGATCTCAAGAAACAGTAAAGACTTTACATGCCCTGTATGAGGTGTGTGATTGAAATATTTCATTTTTAAAAGAATAACAGAGTGCCCACTGCATCTGTGAACACGATGTAAGAAACCAGTTCCCTCTTTTTTCTGCTGGTTTCTTTCTGAACAGATGGAACTCAAATCAAATAATACTTGAGTTTGTAAGGGTTTGTCTAAAAGCATACAAAGTTAATTGCAAAGTTCAAGTCTTAGCAAGTAGTGTCTTCGTTGGGAAGGTGCCCTGAATTTCAATTCAGAATAAGATTAGAGACATAATTCCAGAATTCAGCAGAGAACGTTGTCTGCTGAGAGGTGAATTCCAAGTTTCTCTGTTAAATATTTAGAATCTAAAAAGTGTGCTAATGAGACAGCTCGAAAGCGCAGAGAGGTGTTGGATAAAAAGAAGTGTACGTGGCATCTTCTTTCCTGTTGATGCAACCTCAGCAGCTCCTGTTTCCCTGGATTGGCAAACAGTAGAATTCACCCGGGAAGTTTACTTTATGCACGTTGCTTTGAATCACAACCATAGCCTTGACCCATTGGGGTTCCTGTTTCTTCCCTTTTGCTAGAAGTAGAGGGAGAAATGGTTCTCTCATTACCTCAGCAAGTCGGATGCACTGTGAAAATGTGTTTGTGAAGCTTAAGTAATTGTCTTTTTGAGAAAAGAGTATTGCAGAAATGAAGCTAAGGAAAGAAAAGACTTTTCTGAGCAGCAACATCTATATCAAAGCAGCAACATCTATGTCAAAGCTAACTAAGTTATAAATATTACTGTCTTCTAAGATATTTCTACACAAACAACGGATCATTCTGTGCTGTAGCATGATCTCTGTTTTTTGGTCAGGAAACACGACTGCAAAAGCAGTTTCATGTGTTTCACCGTATTCCACACTTTGCGTTCGTGTATTAACTTCCAGGTCATCCCCTGGGTTGTAAAAATTGAGGTTTTGCTCAAAGTTAAAGAGCCCTCTAGTGAAATAGTCAACAAACTGCTACACTCTTCTAACTGTCGTTGATACAGTTGTACTTGGAAAGTAATTGCAAACTGAAAGGAAAGTCGTCCTCTCATTTGAAAAAATAAGCCAGCTTCTGTCCTTAATGCTTTTCTGTTTTTATTTACTTTGGTATAATTCTGAAGTAACCTCACTTGCTTCACTATACATTTTGCATCTAAAGTTGTACCACTGTCCTCTTGCACCTCAATCTCTCCGCAAAGTCAAATATTTTGTGTCTCTAAAGTTTTTTGGTGCCTGTTTTTGTGAATAATACGTCTTTCAGAGCTATATCAGTAAAGAGGATGCTTTCAGTGGTTATTTTCAGAGTAATTCAATTTAGGAATTGAGGTATATGTGCTGCCTTAATAGTGACATTTTAATATACTTAATTTAGTCCAGTAAGAAGGTCTTTTTAAATGCTTGTAAAGCGCCAAACCTGAGAAAAGGTCATATTATTGCAATGTCACTGTGTGAAATAATGCAGGCTTACTATGAATGCCACTTGAGTACGAATTTGTGCATTGAAAACTCTTTAGAATAACCAAGGTAGGTGGTGCTCAGCAAAGTGACAGGGCTATTCGAGCTCTGTGACTGAAAGTACAGTCGTAGTACTTGCAGACTTACTAGAACCCCTTGAAAGAATCACAGTCTTGTATTACTTGACTGATTACGCTTTTCTTTAAAATATTTTGGCTGTATGTATGTAATGCTTGTGAAAATGATAGCACGTTACATCTCATTGGAAAACCTTGAATAATGTTCCTGAATTCCTTTGCTTTTTAGAAGGTGCAGCAGAGGTCGATAAGCCCTTGAATCTCAGATAAAAAGTTCAGGGAATTGTTCATGTTGCAGTGAGGAAAAGTTAATTATGTCTGGATTTTGTAAAAATGCGTAAGATTGAAGGATGAATTATCCTTTAATTGGGCGTTATACAGTGATTGAATTCTTTTCACACAGCATAATTAATGGGTATATAGTTCAGGCATTATGAAATAAGAGGTGTGAAAGCAAACTGTTTTTGTTTAAGGAAATACTGGAGAATCCAGCTGGAAAAATATTTGTATTATTTTATTAGAAATAAGAGAAAAGTCTCGTGTGATTAAAATCAAGCAGTCTAAAGTTTTTTCATATTCAGGAGGTGAAAAAGACTGCCTGATCCCCGGTTCTCCATTTTTTCCTGTTGTGAGCCTGGCACAGACATCAAGAGGGAGTGGCGATTATTTCATACTAAGAGCATTTGATCATGCCAGTAACTGTTCTGAAGATGCAGTGCCCTCGGTACACTGGATTTTGTACACCAAAGAGAAAAGGAAGAAGCTCACTTGCCATTCTGCTGAGTGTCACTTGTCATGAGTTTTCTGTGCACGTTGTGTTCCGGGTTTATATGGAGACTCTCACCTTGTTGCTTTTTGAATGAGATTTGTAATTGTCCATTTCCCTCAGCATCTTAGGAGAGAGTACATTTTAAAACAAGCCTATGAAATTCTAGTTGTTTTAACTTCGGAATTTGCCAGCATAGCATATTCAAGCATTTCAGATAAATGCTGGCATTAGGTGATTCAAAACCACTCTCTTTATAAGGGGCTAAGAGCAATCATGGCATCACATGTATGTTATGTTCTAAAACCAATCCATTCCACGGATGTTAAAATTAATTGCCTGCAGCTGGACAGACTGACAGCCAGCTCTTACAGCTGCCGGGTAACCCTGGTGGTGTGCTTAGGAAAGAAAGTTAAGGGCTAAATAACTCTATGCATGGCTAAGACTGAAATTTGGGATACCTGAGATCAAACTCAAACCTTTTTCCCTTTTCCTCTGATAGTGAGGATCTCTGTAAATAAAGTTTCCATTTCAAAATTTGAATTTTAATTGGTGAGAAGCTAATTTGCTGGTGTGTTCCGTACGCCTCCAGGTGTGATACTGACAGTACATGTTTGGAAGTAACATGAACCTAAAGGATCCAAAACTGCGTGTGCCACTACTAACGCTTGGTTGTCGTCATCTCGGGAACTTGTTTTGAATCAGTCTGTAATGTTGCAGGGTATTAAAATAGACCCAAGAGGTGCCTCAGATGAGAATCCTTCCTAGCCATCCAGTTTTCAGAGGCGTGTGGTAATGGGTTTGTCTGAGCAGTAGGCAGTAGACTCAGTAGACTCAGTGCTGCCTTTTCTTTCTCTTGCTGTCTATTGTTTCTGACTAACCAACCCACGTCCTGTCTGATACGAAGTGTCTCTGTCTCTTACAGTGTATTTTCTGTTTCCCTTAGAAAACTGTAACTACAGCTTCTATGATCACCACTAAGACACTACCTCTCGTCTTGAAAGCAGCAACTGCGACCATGCCTGCCTCTGTTGTGGGTCAGAGACCTACCATTGCCATGGTTACTGCTATCAACAACAATCAGAAAGCAGTCCTCAGCACTGATGCGCAGACTGCGCCAGTCAACCTCCAGACAACAAATAAGGTCACTGGGCCAGGAGCTGAGGCAGTCCAAATAGTGACAAAAAACACAGTAACTTTGGTAAGCGTTTCGTGTGTTCGCCCTGCCGGTAGCGCGGGGGGTTGGTTTACCAGAGGGCTCTTGGAAAAAAAAAATAAACAAAAAGATAAACGTGCAGGGTTTTGTGCAGAAAGGAGAATAATAGGGCCATGTTGTGAGTCTTCACTAGCTGACCTTGTTAAAATGATAGTCTGAGGGATAAGTGTTTACTGTATACCTGGGTTGTTATTACTCTTTTGCCTTATGGAATTAAATCACTGCTATCACCACCTCTGTCTGAAGTTTCCCCTGTTGTTACATGTTAGTCATGGGGAATTAGAGGTAGTTTTGCCCCTGCCTAATCTACGTGGCTGTGTTCTGCAGAATTCCTACTCTCTTCTTTCCTAAAGGAGATATCAGACTTCCTTCATTTGATCAGTTTGGGTTTTCATCTTAGATTTTTTTTGAGTCAGTAGTTCTCATTCCCTTTGTGTGATAAAGTCTCTGGTGTTCAGACACATCACTTAACTCTGCCCACCTCCCTATCTTCACTCACCACTTTTTCGCATGCATATACAGATCCTGTTTCTTTAAGCATATGTTTTGGGAAGTGCTTTGATGACATCACACAGTCTTTTCCAGAGTAGTTTCCATCTAGAAATAAAAAATAAACAAGCAATGTTTTAAAATTGAGTTATATAAGCTACTTGGTCTGGAAGCCAGGCATTGTATAGCATCATGACAGGGAAATTTTACTTCTGGAGTAAAGGCTAAGGCTTCACTAAACACGAATCCAATTGATTTTCATTAAAAAAATAGAGGTTAATAATGCAAATTGAAGTAATTTTGGTTCCTAATGAGGCATATGTTTGCAGTCAGAAGAGAGGAGACTACTTTGAGTAGAGTTTTTCCTACTGTTCTCTTCTCCCTCATCATCCCTTACACCACTCTCATCTGTCCTTTGTGTCTGTGCTTTGTTTCTTTGCTGAATACCTCACTTAGGTTTGGGGAGGTGATTCTGTTTTAATGATAGCCCATGATTTATGTTTCCATAGCGAATTTCATCAAAAATTTTAGAATATTTTCCCAAGCATTAGTTAATCAGTCCAAGACCTTTTTGAAGTAAACTGCAATCTTATGTAAGTGGACAGAAGTACAGAAGAGCAGAAATTAAAAAGGACATAAATTTCAGAGAATCTCACTGGGTACTCAATTTAGGGCAGCTACTAGTGCTATTGGGAGGTTAAATCATGTGGCACCTTCCTCCAAGTGATTTCAGTTGGACAAGGAGGCACTTAGGATGCCTTAAAACCAGTTCTTAATTGTTTCATGTGAATGGCCTACTTTTGAAAAATTCAAGTTATGTATTTAGAGCCCCTCATAGCGCTGTTAGTATTGCTAAAAGAGCTGTAACTTACAGATCCTTTCTGTTTGTGTGAGATGCTCTTTCATGCTTCCGTATGCCATTCCTAATAAGGAATTCCTTACTATGAAAAGTGAGTGGAAAAACAGGGACATCGGCTCCAAAAATATATTCAGGATGTTGATTTTGGTGAACAACTTCAAAGCTATTTTCCTCTCACTGAACTCTCTTATGTTCTTGTAGCAGGTTCAGGCTACGCCTCAGCCCATAAAAGTGCCGCAGTTCATCCCTCCTCCCAGACTTACTCCTCGCCCAAATTTTCTTCCACAGGTGAGTGTACAGAGAACAAGAAATAGAAGAAAGAACTTAATTACAACGTAGATAGGAGATACTTCCTATGAATGTCATTTTTGTCGGTTTTTGTTGGTGACCTGGTGGAGGAGACAATTCATCCTAAACAGATTGGCAGGTGACGCCAAATTTGAGGATGCAGTCAGTACTCTTGAGGGCACTGCTGGTGTTCGGAGGGCCTCAGAGAGGACGGAGGAATGGGCAGCAGGAACCTCTCGAGCTTCTGCCTAGAAAAAGGCAAAGTTTTGCACCTGGAATGGAGTAAGCCCCTGCATAGGTAGGGGCTGGGGACCGGCTCTCTGGGGAGCAGCACTGCTTAAAATGAGCGCTGTGCCCTGACAGCAAAGAAATTTAACAGCACATTGGGCTGTACCAACAGGACCACGGCCAGGAGATTAAGGGACGGGATTATCCACCTTTCCTTAGCAATCGTAAAACTGGATCTGATAACACAGCATGCTGTTTTGTACTCCCTGGTTGACAAATTTGAATAAATCCAGGGGAGAAAGGCCGCCAAGGTAGCTGGGGAGCAGGAATATGTGACCCGCAAGGGGAGGCTGGAGGGATCTGGGCTTGTTCAGTTTGGAGAAGGCGTTTTGGGGGCACCCAAAGAGCAGCTGGTATCAACAAAGGAATTAACAAAATGTTGGAGACATGAGTGCTTGGAGAATTATAAACAATGATCATTAACTGGAACAGGGAAAGTTTAGACTGCGTATCAGTTCTGTCTTTGAGGAAAATTAGGAGCGGAAGAGACTTCCCAGAGATGCGGTGGAAGCTCCATCCTTGGAGTTTTACAAGACCTGTCTCGTCGAAGCCCTGAGCAACCTGTTCTGTATTAAGTGTTGACAGGAGGACAAATTAGAGACTTCCTGCGCTGCCTTCCAACCTGTACAAGTCTGTGATTATGAAATTTGCATGTGATGATCGTATACGATCTTATTTGCATCAAATGAAGGGAATCCATGCAAGAGGTGTCAGCAAAATCAAAGCATCATGCAAGGCTTTAAATTGCTGTAATTGTTGTTTGATGTTCATGAGCGAAAAAAGAAAGGTGAGATATTTCTAGAGTGTTCTCAAGTTTGTCTGCGTTGCATCAGAGAGTGACCTCTGTTTGCAGCTGAGCAGTAAAACTTGTGTTTCACTCTTTTTTCATGGTTTGGGAAAGGCACAGATTGCTTCTTCATTTAAAAAAACATCTTGGAGGGACTGTTTCATTTGTAAGAAGTAGATGGTGCTATGAATAAAAGTCGTAATTCTTTCACAAAAGGAAAAAGGGAAGTGTGGGCTGTTATCCGATTTAGATTTGGAGACGGTGAGATCTGTGGGAATGTCACAGTTCTCCATGATAAAATGCGTTACAGAGTATTAAGGGTGGACAGGACAACAGGAATTATATAAGGTAAAAGACTGAATTTTCAGAGCAATGTATTCTTCTGAAGCGTAAGTACAAACTTAACAACGGGCAAAAATTAAACAAGTATTTATGGTGGAGTGTTGGAAGATTCTTGTGGCTCTTTTCTTTCTTGTAAAGGAAGGAGAGAGTAATAACTGCATTTACCTGTAGCCTTTCGCAGTTTCAGTGGGGGATTAATGTATAATCTTGATAGGGTTTTTATGTAGTAAAATTGGTTGTGCAGATGTCTAAATAATATGTAGAGTTCACAAAGGTAATAGGGATTTGCTGAAAGATTTAATTATTTCTTGCAGGGCACAACCTGAGACGCACTTTTAACATTAGAACCTCAGCTGTGCCTGTAAATATTACATTAATTTTTTTTTGTACTTGCAAAACCAGTATGTTGATTTAGATACAGAAAAGGCACTTGGTAATAAACATACAGTATAAGTTTCTGTGCATCTATGTACCGTTTAAGGAACAGTGACTGCATATGCAAGTAATGGATAGGTTTTATAGAAGTAGGTTTGAAAATGTGGCTTTTCTGTCTTAGAGTATACTTAGGACACTTTGCTAAAAGGTACATTCTATAAAAAAATCAAGCAAAATGCTGTATATTATACAGGCTGTATTGTAAGACTTAGTAAAAAGTTCACCTGAAATACTGATAGACAAATATCTCTCTTTTTTTCTTTTTTCTTTTTTTTGTAGGTTCGACCTAAACCAGTTGCCCAAAATAACATTCCTATTGCCCCAGCACCTCCTCCAATGCTTGCAGCCCCGCAGCTTATTCAGAGGCCTGTGATGTTGACAACAAAGTTCACCCCCACCTCTTTACCCAACTCCCAGAACTCCATACATCCAGTTCGTGTAGTTAACGGGCAGACAGCAACCATAGCCAAAACGTTCCCCATGGCCCAGCTCACCAGCATCGTGATAGCAGCACCCGGTACGAGGCTCGCCGGACCTCAGACCGTACAGATCAGCAAACCAAACGTTGAAAAACAGGTACAGATAAGGAAGTGTCTGCTAATACCACGCGTCAGGTTTTTTGCTTTACTGTGCCCATTCGGAGAGGAAGACGACCACAGCGAAGTTTTCACTGGGTACTGGAGCTATTCATGTTCCAGCAGCAGAATTTATTGTGGAATGAGTTGGAGCTCTTGGGGTAGAAGTTACCATTTCCTTTGATAAGGGCCATGGGAATCTTTTTCTCATGCTTCAGCGTTTCTGTGCTCCCCCTGCTGTCTCACCTTCAGTAGTTTATAAGCAAGCTACGCTGAAGTGCTGTGCTGCTCTCCTGGAGACCAAGTGCAACCTGAAATCCACGTTCATGTCAAGCCTTTAAAACATTTTCTTTTTTTCTGTTTTTCAAAGGGTGGCTACATGAAAGGTGAAAATGACACAAAATCGCAGGGATATTTAATATGATAAACATAGCCGTTTTTTCCTTGATCTCGTGGTCTTATGATTGGAGACAAAATAGTCTCACGCAGCTTCTGAAGCCTGACAGTGCCCTGTGATTAAATTGGGTAGAAGGGAGAGCTTGAAACAGAGAATTCTAGATGTTTCGTTTTAAAGTCTCTCTCCAGAAAAATTTTTTTTTAAATAAAACATGACTTCAGGCAGAGTGAGTTGCAATTGAGAGTCAGAATCACAGAGTGATAGGAGTCCTTGCCATTGAACTCAAGTAAAGCAACCTTCTCTTTCACTTTTAATTCCTTCCTGTACTATTATTAATAATAGCATAATATTTTATACTAGATAATACATTATCTATCACATATAATATTTATGTAATTTATATAAATAATATATAAGCCCTTTAAATATTATTTTTATAAAGAATACATAAATGATACGGAAGTAGTTGTAAATAATAGTAACTTACAACCTCTTTCACAGACTGATGTGCCTTGAAGTTACTTTCTGCTTTTGAAGTCACCTGTGGAGACTGTGAAAATCATGTGCATGAGAGATACGCTCATGCTCAGTTCTGCTTATGAATTCTCTTGAGCAGTTTCTTGTGTATCTCAAGTCTGTTCCACGAGTTACTCAGCAACACATGCCCTTTTCATATGATTTGAAGTTGTACTTCCACAACACCCTGCTTTTGATGCCTTTTCCTTTTGGTGTCAGCAATATTCATTTGCTCTTCGAATAATTACTGGCAATTCAACTCTTGAAAAACATGCAGAAGAGTGGTGGTGGTTTAATAAGACATGAATTTCTTTGTATCATAAAGAGGAAAAGTTTGGTGGTGGTTTAATAAGACATGAATTTCTTTGTGTGTTTTCCCTGTATCATAAAGAGGAAAAGTTTATCTCTCTCTAGCTTCAGTTTGTAGCCTCAACAGCTGTGCCATGGGCTGAGGTTTGTCATGCAGGGTTTGCAGAAGATTACGACTTCAGAAAAGAAAAAAGCTTCAGAAACATCTGAGATCATAGGAGTCAGGGAAACAGGATTTGAGCCATTAGTAATTCTCTGAAATTTGAAGACTGGGAATTGCTAAGTACAAAATGCAAGTGCCATGCCTTTTCTTAAAGTATCTGTTAGTTTTCCCATACCGTATAGTGATTTCTGTCACGGAGCTAACTGTTAATATGACACTTATTGCTGGCATGGCTGCTGGGTTAACAGTATGGTGGTAGTAAGGCTATCTCATCCTATGTTAAAGGAAAACGCTTTATTTAACATTCCTCTCATGACAGATTTCTCAATTAAGTCTTTGTTAGTACAGTGCCACTTTAAAAGTGGTTTTCTCCTGTATCTGCAGAAGTATTTGATTTGCTTTATTGGTCAAAGTAAAAAAAAAAAAAGTAGTTCTTATCACTGAATGAGACAAACACTTGTTTCTTTTCAGACTATTAAACCACATGTGGAAGCAGAAGAGAAGCAAACGGAAAGTCGTACAGTTACTCCACCTGTTGCACCGAAGCCAAAACGAGAAGAAAATCCTCAGGTATCAGAACACGCCCAGAACTTTCTTTTAAGAACAAAAAGGAAACACTCAGTGCTTCAAGAAACGTTTTTCCCCCTCTGTTCCCTCAGGACTCCTTAACTTTAACATTCCATACATTCCTATTGGAGGGCAGTTGTTGATAAGGCTGCAGAATAAGAAATCTAAATAAATATAATGCATCGCATTTTTCAATCCTGGAATGCTTTTGACTTCTGAGTCTTTTCTAAGTTAGAAGATCATAATTTCCCTCTGATACTGCCTTCAACGACTTAGGTTATGGTGTTGATTTCTATTCCTTTGAAGTTTTAGACTTCTGGATTTAGTTGTAGTGCTGGAGGAATGGCTTTATTTTGCTTTATGAAATATTTCTGCTCTGGTGAACAGGATGGAAAGATTCATGTATGTTCACATTCTGCCTGGGTCTTATTCCTATTTAGATCCTATTGGTTTGAGGGGCAGAATGTTTATTTCTTACATCCTTTCTGCCATGCAGAGCTTTGGAGTTGATTCCAGCTAAATGCTCTACTACATTTGTTTTTATAGATGGGTTTAAACTGGCCACTCTGTGAGCATTAACTGTCATCAGTACAAATTCTGATTTTTACATACCTGTGCACTTCCTGCATTAAAATTAGAAACCCTAAAGGAGAATTACTGAACAGTGAATGTAAACTTGCTCCCTGTAGTTTATGGAGAATGTTCTTCAGCTACGTGGTATTTTGCTGTCAGTTGAACTGTGTTGGTGTTTATTAAGAGCCAGTCAGGTAGTTGGGTCAGTGCTGGACTGGAAGTAAAGAAACTGTTTTCCTGCTCTCAGCGGTGCCACCTCTGTGAGCAATCAGCATTTCCCTGTATCTCAGCCTGGGTTCCCATCTAGAAAATGGGACTGTTGTCTGTTCTCTGTAAGGCAGTTTGACATATCTGAATGAAAAGTGGTTTATAGAAGCAAAGTATTACTAATAACGTTTTTGCTGCTTAGTTACCTGTCGACTGACTTTAAAGGGTCTCAGTGACATTGCTCGTCCTAACAGTTTGACTTGTCATGATCTTTTTTTCTCCTCCTTCACAGAAACTTGCCTTCATGGTGTCTCTGGGCCTAGTTACTCACGATCATCTGGAAGGTAGGAAAAAAGTCTTAAGTTTGTTTTTGAGCTCCCTGTTTCACGGCCATTCTGAATTAGAAGTCCAAGTCCAAAATATTTCTGTATTAAACGCATTCTTTTCTTGCACAGAAGTACATTGGGAATGTCTGAACTGTTGATTAATTTAGTTTCTTGTGCATGCTTTTTTATTCCACTGATTACCTTGAAACAGAGCAGTTACTTATGCAGTGGAGATCAGTGGTTGGGTAGAAAGTTTATGCTTTGATGGTAGGAAAGAAATTTGTGACAATCCTGTTGCTTTCTGGACAGCCCTTGTATCCGCAAAGTTACACCACAGATAATTTTACTGTAACCCACATCTGGATTTTTAATTTAATTTTGTGATTTCATGGGACTCTAATCTGTATTCAGTGAGTTAAATTATAAAACCAATTATATTCTGTTAAACTCCTTAATCCCCTGCAGTGAAATATAACCTAACAGCTGTAATACAGCTGAAATACAGCTTGCCCTATTTCTGTGCTGTGTTTATTTTTAGATATCAACAGGGCTACCAGAGGCTTTTCGGTTCCAATCCCAATTACAATGACCACAAGTTTAAAGCGTCTCAGTAGTGGAGTGCTTGTCGGGAAGATGGCAATCATTTCATTAGTTAGTTGAGCACTGTATTTGTATTCCTTGTCAGCTCTTAGTTTTCAAACCTTCAGAAATTAGAAGTGCTACAAGGTTGCCTGTGTTTGGCATGTTTGTTGTTCTGTAGAAATCGTCACAGCTCTCCTCACATGCAAACTGTAGAATTTCCAAGACCTATTTATTGTTTTCTAACCTGAATGTTTTGTTTTACAAGAAATCCAAAGTAAGCGGCAAGAGAGGAAAAGAAGAACAACAGCAAATCCAGTGTACAGTGGAGCCGTTTTTGAGCCTGAGGTATTAATTTTTTTGCTGGGGAAAGCTGGTATTTTTATTCTTGGCTTGTGTGTCTTTCTGCCACGTTGCTGCCTCTTAAACAATCTCAGTCCTAACTAGACAGGCAAGCTATCATTTATAATTCAAAAAGCCATTGCAATGATACGACCCTCAGGTTTTCAAATAGTAAGTACGTTGGGATGTTCTTCTAATACTTACATCTTTTTCTTCTTTCCCCTCTGTAAAGCTGAGATTAAATGGCAGTGTGTGCTGGTCTTACATTAGGTCAGCGCGTGTGTCTGCCCTCAAGCAGTCCAGATGTCAGAAGCAGCATAAAAAAGCTAACCTTTCAGAAAGCAGAACAGCCAGTAATCTCACTTAGCATTATTGTGCCATTCCTCAGCTACTGCGCAGAGTTGTTGCCAAAAATGTCACCCAACAAAAATTGCTGTATTCTTTTCTGCAGCGCAAGAAGAGTGCGGTCACGTACCTGAACAGCACAATGCATCCTGGGACACGTAAAAGAGGTGAGGTGCACTTAGACCTGTCTCCCTGCTCTCTGCCTCTTCCTCCTCCTTGCATTTGCAGTCCCCTTGTTGATTCAAAGAGTAAAACTAAGAAGGACTCTCCAGTACTTCAGTTGTGAAGTAAATTTCCATGGTAGACAAAGATCATAACTGCTAGGGATAAGCATAGCAGGTTTTAATGCCTCTTTTCAGTTTCAGTCTCAAAAAAAATAATAAAATACAAGAGGTAGAGCAAAGTGAAGGGTGAGATGTTTTGAGCGTAATTTAGTGGCGTAAAGCTGATACCAAGATCCTCTTGTTAATAACTAAATTGGATTGTTACTGTCAGTAAAAAGGTGGTTATGGAAAAAGTGTCTATGCCCTGAATAGGAGAGGAAACTTAATGGGACCAAAGCCTTGATCCCCTCGGGGAGTAGAGGTGGATCCTTCAGAGGAATTTGTCTTGAGCCAGAAAAGAAGTCATGTGCATACTGAGAACTTTTCTACAAGCAGAGTGCTGCCTGTCCTAAAATGAGAGATGATCTCTCATATAGGTATGCAGTATTATTCCACAGGCATCCTTTTGTAGAACAGGTGACATGTTAAGACTTAGATTATGGTGAAACAGCCGAGTGAGAACAGCATAGGAGAGAACGCGATACCATTTTTTGAGCGTGGCATCAACCACACATATGTGACAATCTGGCCTTGATTTTGGACGATTTTGCGCAGTCCTTAAGTGCTTGTAATACCTACTTCTGAGTTTGCTGACTGAAAAAAAGTAATCAATCAGATTAAAAAACCCAGCGTCCTACCTAGCACTGGCCAGTTCTGTTATCTTTGGTTTTTGGCTGCAAGGTCAAATACTCATTTGACGTGTGCTCTGCTTGATGTACCTCTTCAGTCCAGCAGGCAATGTGGCAAAGCTGACACTTCTGCAGCTGTGCTGTTTCTAAATAAAAGACATCAGTCTCTACTGCCACCCTTTAATAACCTTAAATGTATTTTTTAAAATTATATGATGTAGATTTTATAGAGAGAGAGTTTTGCATTTACTCTGTAGATGAGTAAGTGTTCCTTCTTTTAGTAATGATTTCTTAATTCTATTTTATAACTCATTGTGAACAATTACTGTATCAATGAAGACAATTGCATGCTTTTGTACTTATACTCTCTTAGCCTGTTTTTGCATGCTGACTGCTATTATACTTTCTTTTTATTCTCACACCCTGTTGTAAGCCTGTACCTTGCATTAGCACCAAATCAGTAGCATGCATTTTTAGTTGACAATTGGACACGTACATTTGTTTTGTGATTTAGTGTAGCAATATATTAGGTAAAAAGCTTATGCAAGCATGTGCCCTTGGGAGTTTTGGTTTAATTCTAGATGGTGCTGAGCATGTCAGAAATTTCAGCAATGGACATCACTATCAGAAATACGTTTCCAAGGACATACTTAGTTCTGGAACGTATCCAGACCTTAAATGCAAGGTTTAGCATGTTAATAGGTATAGACTGACAATCTGTAAACATAAGATCTGGGGAATTATTCCTAAATCCTGACTCCTTTATGTTTACATATCCATAAATTACCCTGGAGAAGGGAAGCAGAAATGATGGTTACGTACTGGGTTTTTTACTGTCTGGCTTTGCATACAGAATTGTACGAAAATTGTTACAAATGCCTTTTGCACTTCTGCTGCTCTAAAGGAGCACACGGGAGCTGTGCATAATCGAACGCGCTTAACTGAGAAAGCCTAAAACAGAATGCGCAATTTGGGGGGGTGGTTACAGTGGAAGACCAGTGGTAGGTTACAACTGGTCGTGCTGGTGTTATGGGTCAGGCAACAGGACTTGATCTTGAGGTATCCTAATTTAAAAAAATGTACTAGCAGGGTAGGAAGTGCTGATCTGTGGGTGAGTGAGTTTAAAAAAAGGGGGGAAAAAAGAAGGTTGTTGGTGAGTGTTGGCCTCTGATAAAGGACTTAACCTTTGTGTAGATTTATGCTGGCACTAGAAAGATAGGGAGGTGTGGGAAACAGTAGAAAGGATTTAATAGTAGCTTCTCTCTGGCTTTGATGCCAACCTGTTTTCCTTAAAAACTGAATTAGCCTCATTTCTAGGAGTGACTGGTGTACCAGCACTGCTTTTTTGGGGGTGATTCTTTGACTCTCTATAGAGCTTACTTCTGTTTCCTTCTGAAATACATCTTTTAAATGTTCTTTCCTTGCAAAATTCTGCTGAAAGATTTCTAAAAATGTTTAAATCTGTACTTCTGTCCTTCCACTTGTAACTTTTATATTAACTTCCTCTCTGTACTACATCATTTCCTTTTTCACGCTAGCCAATGAGGACCACTGGCCAAAGGTATGTAAGATCATTTTTCCTTCTTCTTTTTTTTTGTTTTGTTTTGTTCCCTGTTGTTAATATGTAGGTCGTCCACCTAAATACAACACGGTGCTGGGGTTTGGGGCTTTGACCCCCACGTCCCCTCTGTCGAGTTATCCTGACTCCCCTGAAAATGAAAAGACAGAGACCACATTTACTTTTCCCGCAGCTGTTCAGCCTGTGTCCCTGCCTAGCCCCAGCTCCACAGACGTAAGTAAATTCTTGGGGAAGGGATGACTTTTAGAAAGATATGCAGAAAACAGCCACAAGGAAAATCATTGCAGATTTTGTTTTTCAGTCTCACTCATCATTTGTCCTGATTTGGTGCAGTGAAACAGTCTGGCGTTCCTTTAACACCCTTCCTTTTAGCTCCTGCACCTATGTTCTTGTCCTGTGGAGTTTTTATTTATAACTCCTTCAGTGGATTGAAACATTGGGAGGAACCAGGCATTCTAGATGAGCTCATTTCCTTCGTGCAGCGTCTGAGATTTTGTCAGACTGAATTGAATCTGTCATCCATGAAAAAGAGGGAAGGGGAGAATGAAAAGTATTACTTGCAGACCATAATAACAAAATTTTGTGGTGTTTCTGTAATGAGAGAAGGAGGGAGACCACTTTGATCATGCAGAGCAGCCAGAAGAAGCATATAGTTTGGCAATTCTGGTGTACTGGCATAGCTAAATACATCACCCCTGTGGACAGATGGCAAAATCCGTCTTGAGTGAAATCCAGTCATATTGTTATAATTTATAAAGAAGAGAGTGTCCTTATTTTAAGGCAATTCACATATAAGATTTGCTATTCAAAGCACAGCCATTTTTAGGTTGCCGAGACCTATCCACTTATTTCATTGGTTTTATTTCTTGTGAAAACTTGATGGAAAAAGCCATGCATAAACTTCAGAAGAGAAGTAGTGCGGGAAGAACTGGACCGGGTCACTGTGTAGTCCAACATGACATAATGAAGGGACCATACACTATGGTTTGTCTGAAAATAAACTGTGACTGTTCAGTATGGGAGTATCAGTTCATTGCACAAAAATTCTCTTTGCTTCCAGTAAAGTGCTTGCATTAAAATGATTCGTACTTACTGGGCATAGTTTAAAAATACAAAGGTGCTTACTTATATCTTCATACCAGTCTGTAAACTCCTTCTGCAATCTGAGTCAGAGCAGTCTTTGTGAGGGTTTTTTCCCTTTTTTAATAAAAAAACATATTATCGCATACCATAAAATCATAGAATGTGTTGGCCTGGAAGGGACCTTTACAGATGATCTACTCCAACCCCCTGCAGTGGGGAGGGACATCTTTAACTACATCAGGTGGCTCAGAGCCTGAAGCCTGATCCCGGGGTGGGTCTTCCCCCACCTCTCTGGTCAACCTGTCCCAGTGTTTCACCACCCTCACTGAAAAAACTTTCTTCCTTATATCTAATCTGAATCTGCCCTCTTTTAGTTTAAAACCATTACCTCGTGTCCTATCCAACAGGCCCTGCTTAAAAAGATTGTCCCCATCTTTCTAATACTCTCCCTTTAAGTATTGAAAGGCCCAACCATTTGAAATGGGCTTTAGGGTAGAGTTGGGCCACCTTATTTTCATCGATGCAGGTACGGAGACAGAGACCCCAACTACTGGCTGCATAAATAGGGAATAGAAGCCAACTTCTTGCCTCTGAACTGTATTTATTCTGCAGAGGTAACAGGAACAGGAATAGTACAAGTGTTTCTGAGTCACTGAAATAAATAGATACAGTTCTGGTACCCAGGGAATATGTATGGGAAATTAAAAGGTTCTCTTCTATTTAGTCATTTTTGAGAGGAGAGAAGTGGAAAAAACCTTCCCTGACAAATGAATGGGCCTGTGGAATGGCCCCTCAGGGAGAAGGTGTGGAAGCTCCATCTCTGGGGACTCCTAAAAGTGAGTGGTACAAACAACTAGCAAACGTGCTGGAGAGCACATTTTTTTACCTTGGTCTCAAGAGAAGGACTGGATAATGCAGAAGGGGTCTTCTCCATCTCTGACTTGTGTGTCTATCCCGACAAGTCTTTTCTCACTGTGTAAGAGCTCTCAGAAAAGTATAATGAGTTGTTGCCCTGTTTCCTGCAATGCCTGGTAGCAGCAAGCTAAATCACGAATAGTGAATTTCTGTAGCATTCAAATCTAGTTCTGAATGCCCTGAATTATCTGAATTTGGTTAGTATTTAGGCCTAGGTTCTGGGCTGCTTTAATATTCATTAATTAGTGAAAGTATTTTAAAGGAGAAAATGGAAGATTACTACCGCAAGTAATTAACATAGTAGCACTCTTTGTCCTTTAGAATCATACGTAAATCTCCTTTACGCTGTTTCTAGACAAGTCAGTTTATGCATATGCAACAGCACTAACATTTTTGCAGGTTTATGTTTTTTTGGAAGAATTTGGTCCCAAAGTCCCACTGAATGCATATTCGCTATCAATTAAGCTAATTCGGTAGACTTTCCAGAAATACTTGGTATTGAATTCTGTATCAAATACATGTAAAAGTAGAAAATGCTCATAAAAATATTTTTTAATTAAAAATACAGTATTAAACAGAATGGGAACCTTCAGAGACAGCAGAATATTGGAAAGGAAGTAAATAGGAGATTTGTTGTGTTGTCATTGCGTGTTATAATTCCTGCTTGCTAATCATAAAGAGAGGAATAGCTTCCCATTGCCATCGTGAGCTGGAAGGTAGTCTGCTGTTCATATGTTCTCATAAAACTGCTGTATAAGCTTGTGCAATCACATCCCTTTGCTGTGATTCGGTTTTCCCCCATTTATACATTTGGCATGGTGCTTCCTTTTCCCATCTGAGTTTTGAGAACTTAGCAATGCTTGTAAAAACCTTGAGCATCCTTGGCTGGAAAAGTGCTATAGAATGCTGGAAAAGTACTGTGTATTTAACACCCACAGTACAAGTCGTGCTGGAGGTAAAGACAAAGAGGAATACGGCATCTTTGGTGTTTAAGGAGCTTGCAGCTTAATTAGATGTAGAATACGGTCCACACCGAAACGCTCGTGTCATAGTTTATGACCTGGGCTACCACTACAACTGTCTTGCCTGTCACCAGCATTTTCTTATCCCTTAAATGTCTCCTGTGTTGTTCCAGCACAGATACACCTGAGGCTCTATTGTGACCTGCAGGAGGGAACTAGCGTAGCTAAAATTGGTTGGTCTTAGCCACAGATGTGCCCTGATCTGGTTAGGTTTATAGACGCACACATTCTTGTGTCAGCCTCGTGCAGGGGATGGAAATGAGCATCTGGGCGTATAGAGATCACTTATTTTGGCTGTGAGGCCAGTAGGTGTCATGCTGAAGAGGGTCCACACCGTTAGCAGGATGATATGAATATAGAAAGCTCTCTTCGTTCTAGATAGGGCAGAAAATGTTGTCTGTAGTTATAGCCTCCAGCTTTTGGGGACTTAACAATGAAAACAGGACAAGTGCATGCCGAAGTAAAAGGCTATTTCAGAGGTTAAAACAATTGAGCAGTCCCTCAGACAGATAAAGAAGAAAACTGCGGTTTGGCCCATCTTTAAAATATTTTTGCATTAATTTGCTGAGGCTTTAGAATGGAAATTTGATATTTAGCACTTGAATAACCTTTGTCTTTAGCCAGCCTGTGAAAATTGCAGATCAGGCCAAGCGCTTGGCACCAGGCACCATGGACCAGAATGGCCCTCTTGCCTTTCTCCTGAATTGTCACTTTCTGAATGACAGGGATAAATTTTGAAGGGAGGATGGAGCTGGCGTTTGACACGAGGTTGCTGATAAGGATGGAGGGTAGAAAGTAGGAATAGAACCTGGGAGAAGGAAGAAAGTAATGCAGTAGACAGGATTGAGCAAAACTTCTCTTTTTTTTTTTTCCTCTCTTTTTTCCTGTTTGGCTATTGGCTGTGAACCACGGTGGTTTTTGCGCATATGTGTTGTCATCTCAATGCATTCAGCCGCACTGCACAGTGACCAGCTGTGTCACTTCACGTTTTGCAGCATTCAGTTAATTTAGAAGGTTCTGAGCCTGCATTTCTAAACCTCTCCTTCTCAAGAAGCAACTGCATGTCCCTCTTGTGTAGGTGACTTTCTGCAGGGTATTAAACAAAACAGGTCTGGTTTTCAACACACCAAGAATTTTGCACTTGAGCCGGTTACCGAGTGCCATTGTGTAGTCTGGCCGCTAAAGCATCTTAACGCATGTAGTTCTCAAGAATGAGAATTTTCTTCTGAAATGTGAGGATTTTCCTCTTGTATTTTTCCTTAGGTTGCAGAGGATTTTGTTTTTAGCTTATATGACATCTCCTGCCTGCCTTCTTTTCCTTGTACTCGCAGAATGAGGAAAAGAACTTCTTCCCAGCCTCGTTACACAGATCACTTCCCAAGAGGCATGAAATGTCACTCATTTAATTCTTCATTTAACACTAAGGAACTCTGTGGTGTTAAAGGATGAAGTAATACCATAACCTAGCTCCCAGCAATACCTGGGAGTTACGGAACAAAAACATGGCACTGAAAATTCGCTGAAGATTGATCCTTTACGAAACATGACATCAGTGCTAACCTTGGGAATTAGGAGAAGAATAGCCTTCCCTGCAAAGAAAGGTCTCATCAGCAATAAAGCTGGGAAGTAGAAACCTGAGCAGATTGCTTGTGTGTCATTCGGCTAATATGTTTAATATTTTATCCATAGTAGAGATTAGTGTCGTTTTTCTTTCCTGGCAACTTAATGTGTAAGTGCACGGCCAAATCTGCTAGCCCTCCAAATTAATAGAACTTTTTCCAGCAGGTGAAAAGACTGTACAGGTCAAAACGAAACCTTGCACACATTGGTATTTCATACAAGGGAAGTGTTTGACTCAACACACATATCTTAAGATTGTGCTGTTGCAGATCTGGTTTTCTAATGTGAAACTTCGGCCGAAGCTGGTAAAAAATGTGTTTTTCAGACTCCATGTGGGGCCTCAAATATTACAAGTTGCCAGGACAGCCCACGTGAGGTGAGAGGAGAGGGCTGGGGTGCCCCTCTCCTCCTCTGTGGATGCTGAGCCATCTTTCTTTCACGCCTCTCTGTTTAAATATCTGGGAAAGAAAAAATAAAAATAAAACAAACAGCAACACCACCACCACTCCAAGCATGAGATGGGAGAAACAGGAGGACAGAGAGAGAATAAAAAGTTATGAAAATCAGACCTGCCTTTCTGGGAAGTTAATGCCTGTAGAAAAAAAATTCTCTGAAGGTGATGCAGTAGTAACTAAACCTAGGGGGTTTTTTTTTAAAGGACAGTAAAGTTTTCAATTCTTTCTTTTAAAAAAAGCTAATTTCAGAAATCTCTCTTGGTATTCCTTTGTCCTGGCCCTCAGCCTATGATAGCAATGAAACATAAACCACTCTCTATAGACAATGAGAAAACTTTTGAGTCACAGCTTTTTTGGTGCAACCATTCTTCAAATGAAGAAAAAAGAGTTGTCTCATAACATAATTCAGACTGTTCTTTTTTCATGTAAAGCACAACACCTTTTCCTTCCAGTTTCGTTTTTAAAGACGACCTCAATATCTGACAGGGCTCTTTTAAGACACTCAGTTGGGGTTTCTTACATACTATTACTGGCAAGAGACAGCCTCATCAGCATTCCTGAAGTGGAGTTGGGCTTACATCCAGAAATGAGAAGGGTTAAGGAAGCGGGTAGGTCATCACATTAGGAAAAAAATAAAAGCAGGGTAAAGAAGAAAGGCTGTGGGGTATCGGTTGTTAAGAAAAGCTATGGTAATAAGTGTTTGCTGTAACATTTTGCCTTGGGAAGACAGAGGGAGTGTTTGAGAGGACAGATGTCAGTGTTTCTGACATCCTGCCTGGTTCTCCTGATTCACAGCCTAAAAAAGGCTCGACTCTTTGGAGTTGCTTTAAAAATAGCTTGTGCTGTAAACTTTGCATTCAACTAGGATGTAGATGTCAAAGGTCAAAGTCTTTTTACCGTCTCTTTCTCTCACCCACACCCCTTCCCCTCAATTTTATAGGGCGATATCCATGAGGATTTTTGCAGTGTTTGCAGAAAAAGCGGTCAGTTGCTGATGTGTGACACATGTTCACGTGTTTATCACCTGGACTGTCTGGACCCACCTCTGAAAACTATTCCCAAGGGCATGTGGATCTGTCCCAAATGTCAAGACCAGGTATTGTTTGACAGATAAGGAGAGTTATATACAGTGCACTATAAAGATTTTTTCAGTGTTAAAGAAAATAACGAGATCGCTTGGCTTACTTGGATCGAGACAGCTTGACGCTGAAGAAATCTGTTTGATCTGTAATCAGGTTTATGTGAATTTGGTGGAATGCATGCAAATACAAAACTGTTAGGTCTTGCTCCCAGATTTGGGGACTTTATTTGTTACCCTTGTGTTTTTACTCTCTTTCTGGGCTGAAGCTTGCAGACTTTTGGGAGAGGTTCTCTGTGACCCATACAAATTTTGCTATTGATCTTAAGCTCGTTGTTTCTTCAAAAGTTATTAGTATATTCTTCTGGACAAATAAATAAAACTTTTACACAAGCCTACCTCGATAGATAGAGCAAATATAAGCTCCTGTTTGCTTATATAAAATCAAACATCAGAGAGATTGTGTTCAGTGATCTCTTTAATTATGTCATCCAGCATCAGTATAATGAGGACAGGAGAACAGTTTGGTGGTTCTTCCTTCCAGATCCCTCTCTACAAATACACAACTGAAGCAAACAGATTATATTTTAGTATTTCATTTATAATTGCCTTGAGATTACAAGACAAAGAAGTAAACTACACTATGCTTAACTCTTACGTGGAAGTCCAGAAGTCGCGAAGGATTGCTGATGGCTGGCAGCCTGAAGCTGTTAGCGTCCTGTCTCATGTAGCATATTTCTTGGTGGCCCACATGACCTTTAGTTGGCCAGATGGGAATGTAAGAGAACAGCCTGACGTACAATATGGTGTGCAGAAGAATGAAAATGCAAAACTCAAGTGACTTGGTCAGTGATTACAGGAGAGGAAGGAGTTACCACTTCCCTATTCCTGCTTTTGCCTGCTCTCACCTTATCCCTCCTTCATATTTCCATGATAGGTTCCCACAAATTTAGTGGGAGAAATCTAAGTAATTTCACTATAAAGTGCCAGAGTCCTCTATATTCTGAGATGCCCCTCTGGTTCACTTATTAAAAATACATATCTTTCTCTCAAAATAAAGTTCATTGGTAAGGAACAAGTAGGAGGGATCTGGAAGACATAAATATTGCTTGCCCTTGTAAAGAAGATTTGACATCTCTATTAAGATGATTCTGATAAGAAGGAGAGATAGGACGGTTTTGTGTTTTACTAGCCAGAAAGTGTAATGTTTGAATGTATGGAAACTCTTCTGTGCCCAGAACAGCTAAGATCAGCAATTTGTCTGAGCCCTTGAATAATGTTTATGTCTCCTGGCAAGTTTGAGTTCAGATGTATTATCCTTTCGTTCTTCTTTTAAGTTGTTCGGTTTCATTAGTAGACTTTATTTGTAGCTAGGGAGGGAATTTGAGAAAATGCTGACATTTGTAAGAAACAGGCCTGCTTTGTGGGAGACACAATACAGTTGTGAATAATTCCCTCTGTTAAATCCCAGAACAGGTCTGTGAAGCTTCATGTTAACAGGGCCGAGGCTAATGATAGCCATAAAAGAAAATCCCCAGCCCTTGCAGCTTTTCTCTCTTTCCTTTTTGCTATCTTAGAGGTGGATTGTATAACAGCTAAATCTCTAAACACTTTTCTTTCAGATGCTAAAGAAGGAAGAAGCAATCCCATGGCCAGGAACTTTAGCAATCGTTCATTCATATATTGCATATAAAGCAGGTAGGTAAATGCAGAACAGTACTTTTGTTTCTCTTTTAATAATGGAAGATGTTATTTTGGGAATGGGGTAGAATGGGGCTTCCTTTTCAAAAGAAAATTAAAGGGGAAGAACCTTAAACACTAGTGAAGTGAAAATGGTCTAAAAATGTATTAAGCTTGTTTGTGCTGGTGAAATTTTGGGGGCGATTTAGTGCACAAGTTGTGGAATTGACTTTAAGCATAATTGCCTTCTTTACTTGAAGCAGTTCGAGCCTCTGTCCACTGTTGTATCTGGAACATTTTGAATATTCTGATTAATATTCTGTTTTGCAGCAAAAGAAGAGGAAAAACAGAAACTACTTAAATGGAGTTCAGATTTAAAACAGGAAAGAGAACAACTAGAGCAGAAGGTCAAACAGCTCAGCAATTCTATAACGGTGAGTACCATTGTCCCAAATAACTCTGCATCTGTGTTCTGGTGCCTGAATGCAGTTATAGAGTGGCTCCATGTACTAGACCTGTCTTCAGCTGGATTGACTGAGATCTGAGTGAGCACTTTCCTTTGCTTTTTAGGTAATGAAATATAGGCAACATATGCTTATATCGAGTCACTTACACATGGTCCGTGCTGACCATATATTGTGGACAAACACTGACCTATAATGTCAGCTAGTGACAAACATGGCCCAGAGCATTATTGTCTGTGGGCAACAGGTGAAGACAAATTCTCCAGTGGCTCACTTAGCTGAGAATGGTCAGACCTCTGGGTGTAGTAAGAGTTACAGGCTTGGTGTCTGCTTTCCAAACCTTTCTGATCCAAAAGTGACCATTCATTCACGACTGACTCTCGTGCTCTCGATGTGTTGCCTTGGCAGTCAGCAGCTGGACGCTGTGCATGCCTCTGCTTAATATTAATCAGACAATGTCATACTTCGAACCAGAAGCTGTACTTTCCACCTTAGTTTATCGCAGGATTTGGAGCACACATGTTCATGTGCTCTCTCTTCTCACCTTAATATGCAAATCAGAGACTTGAGTTGCCAGTGCAAAGTTTGAGCCCCTCACTTAGTGTAGCCCTAGTCAATAACACAGAATGAGAACTACTGAAATCTCTTATGTGGCAGCAACTGTAAGGCTGGATATGTAAGTACAGACTTTTCTTTTTCAATACAAATGTACTTTCCCATCTACTTGTCTTTACCTAGTAGAACAAAAGTAAGTGTCCCATGTTTATAGACCCCTAAATGCTGTCAGTACAAATAAAGTGATTGTGAGCAAATGACTGGTGGGAGTGCTGGTTAGCAGTTCTAGAGACTGTCACCTTCTGGTTAGCAGCAGCTGGACATAACATGAACTGTGCTAGAGCACTAGCCTCAGTGGTGTACCCAGGCAGATGCAAACCCTTAGCATGAGGGATTGACATTAGGCAAAGAGAATGGTTTATTTTCTATGATCAAGTCAGAAAAAAGCTGAAACCATTGATGTCTGAAGACCAGCGTGGATGAAAGGTTTAGAAACTATAGGAAGGTTGCCATCTTCATGTAAGAAGCTGAATGTTATGGACATAGCTACCATCTCCTCTTTTTCAAGAGTTTCAAATACAGGTATAAGCAGCTTTTCACCCCTGAGACATCATTTGTGGACTTTTTTAAAAGCTGTCTTACTGTTAGCTGATGAGCTAGCTAGGTTTCTCCTGCTTCTAAGAGAAAGAAATGGCCACAAAATAAGATTGTCAAGTGAAGAAGGGCTTGTTTTTCTTTCCAAGCGCCCCTTTATTTACTGAGAGAAGGAAGTGATGTTCCTGCTAAAATGTACGTGAAAACAAAGGCTGTGTCCCATTAGTGGCATGCACACACCCTGTCAGCAGGCAGCTGCAGGAGGATGCCTGCGTTTGCAGATCTGAGCTAAAGAAATTTCATCAATGCAATACTAACAGGAAAAAATAGGAAGAACATATACTTGGAAGTTGCCCTTCGAAAGGAACACGAAAGGATGGAGCCGTCCGTGTTAATTTGCAGAATAGCTTGGTATGAAAGGGGGCTATATACCAGGCGACAGCTACCGACTGGCAGTTCAATTCCTCAGCCTGCAAATACGAATTCTCCTGTGAACACAGCCCTGAGACCCGTTTTCTTCTAGGCTGGGAAAGTGAAACGGTAGCTGTAATCTTCCCTGTGCACTTACATTTAGACCTTACCTCTTCTCATTCGTAAGCCTGAACATACTGCTGCTTTTCTGTTTCGCTGCAGAAATGCATGGAAATGAAGAACACCATCCTTGCAAAACAGAAGGAGATGCACAGCTCCTTGGAGAAGGTAAAACAGCTGATCCGCCTCATCCAAGGCATCGACCTTTCAAAACCCATAAACTCTGAGGTCAATTCAGTAGCCATCTCCAACGGCATGGACTCCACTAACAATACTAATGCTGCCACCTCCACCTTAGCCCCCTCCCCTTCCCAGAGCTGCATGGTGAACTGTAACAAGGGCGATGAGACTAAATAACACAGCGAAGTTAAGAAGGAGCCAAGGGAGGTGGCGGCGAGGAGGAAGAGCAAAATAACGAAACTCTAGAAAAGCAAAACCGGATTTCTTCTGGAAAGTGCAGAATTCTTTAGTTCTTTGGTTCCAGAGAGAGCGTGAAGATGCTTGTGCCAGGCGGCACCGGAGTTTGCCAATTGATCCTTCTTATTCTGTGTGTACATGCGAAGTTTGGATCATGTTACATGACTAGTGCCAGCTGGGGGTTCTTTGCCAGCACCATGCCAAGTGAAATAATATATTTACTCTCTCTATATTTTACACCAGTGTGTGCCTGCAGCAGCCTCCACAGCCACTATAGGTTTGTTTTATTTTTGTTTGGGGTGAGGAGCAGGGATGAGGGAGGAGAGCAGGTTTCAAATCCTTATTTGCAGCACAGTTTGTTTAGCTAGAGGAATACAAAAAAAAACAAGTCCAAAGAGCCTGTGGGCTTTTCCTGTTTCTAAACTCTCAGTACTATTAAACCAAAAAACCAGAAATATAAATTATCAAATCCCAGTGCCCAGAAGGGACGAGTCTATCAAATAAGCAGTATTTACTATTGTTTAGACAGGAGATGTACAAAAAGAAAGGAGATGGACTTTTCACTGAGTAACCAGCACATGTAGGGCTGAGGATCTACTGTCCCAACAGCTTTGGGTTAATCCTGTTTCTTCACATTAAACAACAGACATGCTTTGCAGATTTGGTTCAGGTCCTCACACTCATGCAGAAAGCTGATGTTGGGAATGGGAAAATCGAGGGCCAGAATCCAGGGTCAGCTTGGAGCATTGGACAGAGGTGTCCCAAGAGGAGATGTGCATCGATTACTTGAAAATGAGATTCCAACCCTTTTCTATATTTATAAACGACAAAGGTATCCTGAACAAAGTAGCACATGACCCAGATGTGTGAACTGAACAGAGAAATGTCCTTTTCTTTCACTTCCTTTCTCTTCTTTTGGTAACAAGAACTAAATAAGGAATAGAAAAGCTGTTTTTCAGGCTGACAGTCTAATTAAAGAGGTAGATGGGACCTTGCATGGTATAGATTAGAAGTACTAGTGTCAGTGAGATACAGTGAGTCTTTGTGAGTCCTTGTGTCATCGTTTTGGGCACTGTTTTTTTATGCAAGGGCGAAATCTTTGTATCTGGGGGAAAAAAACAACTTTTTTAAATTAAAAAGGAAAATAAAAGATATTGAGGTCTTCCTAGTGTTACTTAAAATAAGATCAAGGTAAGAAACATTGTAAAAAAAAATAATTACAAAAGTGCTATTTGTTTCCTAAACAAGTGATTTCTATTAAAAAGGTGTCAGAACTGGAGAAAATGCTGTGTACTTAGAATTTTTTAACACAGACTTTGCTTATTTATGATGACATTCTGCTGTGTTTGTGTTTTAAAATCCAATGGGACAGTTTCCATAGATTGTACCATACATGCTACTGGCTGAACTTCAAAGAGAATCAAATCCTGCAGTGCTGGATCTCGCCCCACCTGGAGGATCTGCCAGGCTTGTCTCTGCTGTTACCGTATCTCCCCCATTCTTCCCTGTTCCCGTAACCCAGAAAAAGGCAATTGGCAGCGTGCTTGTTTAAGGCTTTTATAGTTTTGTGACTGATTAGAACTTGAGAATGAGAGACAGTGAATTGTTTGGGCTGAAACTGCCTTCGGTTATAGGCACTTGTTGAAGGAGTTCATCTCTTATGTAGAATCTTTTAACTCTCAATAGCAAAGCTTGGCTTGGGCTTCTTGTGACTTCGGGATCTGTCTCGGTTTAGAGTGCTGGTTCTGGCCACCTGGGGTTGTGTCCTGGAGCTGCCTAGTTTTGGCTACTGACATAAACGTTTGGGCAAAGCCCATTTCCACTGGAGGTACTGGGAGAACTCCTGTTGCTTCCAGTGGGAGCAGAGTTGAGCCACTGCACACAGCGCGAGGCAGAGTTCCCGGTGAGACGCCGGTGAGAGCACAGGTTGGATGGCAAGGCAGACCTGCTCGGCTGTTCCTAGTGGAATGCAGAAAAGCTTTGGATTTCAAGGATGCATTTCTGAGCGAGAAGTGAATACTCCAGACACTACATAGCCTGAGAGAGTCTCTTTGCTGCCAGGGCCAAGTATGCTTCTGCAGGACTCTTGGAGCTGTTTTCTTCCCTCTCCTTTATGTTGCCCTTCTGCCTTTTAAGGACTTTTATTCCTTCTGTAGGAGTGTGCACTATTTTCAGCTCTGAGCCCAGAACTGATATCCCGAGTTCTCACATTTGTCTGTAGTTGGGAAAGTGACTCTTAGGTGCACTTCGCAGCTGAACCACTGATAACCTTGGCTCTGTCTTTTGATTCTGGAACTAGTGGAGCTGGAAGGATAAGTTAGGACAAGTGGCAGGGAGACAGCTCACAGGCGATGTCAAAGCTGATCAAAATAAAAATGTCCTTGCATCAGCCCAGATACTGGTGGGGGTCATTACCATAGGGCAGCACTGGGCCAGCAACCCATAACATTTAAACGTAGGGCTGTGTATTTTGAGGGATGAAGAGAAAAAACCAAACTGAACGTGAACCTTCTTTGTTTAGAACACGAGCCAGCAGCCAACAGCCATATACTCAGGAGAAACTGCCTTTTTAGCCAGATTGTTCCCTGGTCGGCCACTTGGGTGATTTTTAACATCGTCTTCTGAAGCATCGAGTACGTTCCTGGTAAGAGAGAGTCTCTAGAGATAGATGTGCCGAGTCTTCATGGGTCTCATGTTCTTAGTTCTGCTGTTCTCTTCTGAGCTGTCTTGGAAGCACTGTGGTATTTGGGGTGTACCTTCAGGCAAGCTATGCCTGAATCTTTGATAGTCCTTCCGTTTTCTTTGCCAATTTGGGAGGCAATGGAAATGAAAATCACTAGTAGCCATATTTAAATCTGAGCCCAGTTAACCAGCCAGGAGATGTTAAAACAGCTATTACTGCTTTTCTGAGACATCTGCTTGTCTCTGGAATCCAAGCAGGTAGACTTTTATGTCCCCTTTGTTACAGCATTTCTGTTCCAGACTGTAAAAGGATGCCTTTAGTTAATCATTACCTGGCAGAGAAATTATCTTAACTTAGACTTTTTGTTACTGCTAGACAGTTTTCTCTCTCTCGCTCACTGATCCTGTTCGGATGCTTTCCCTCCTGTCTCTGCAGCAGTAGCAGTCGGTGGGCAAGGAGCATTCCCAGGGCTGCACTGACACCGGCAATGATGCTGCTCCCTAGACACAAATAAATTGGGGTTATCTCTGCCCAGCTAGAAACAATAGGGTGGAAGGGGAATTTGCATTTGCTAAATATGGAGGAAAATGGGTTTTCTTCTAGCTGTTTCGAGAGGTTGCAATCAAGGGAGATATTTCAACTCTGACAGCTTAACACTCAAGCTTGTCTTCTGGGTTTGGATTGGTTTGGGGTTTTTTCTCATGTGATATTTAAGATAGTGTGAGTATGGACTAAAATTTCTGCTCTTTGGGAAGCTCCATCCAGAAATGAACTAATTCTTATGTCATTGCTTGTCATTGGTGGGAAATAAGTGGCTTTTAAATCTCTTATAGAGAAGTAGATGAGACCAGAGAGGAAGCTTGTATCAGAGGCAGTCCTGGCTTTCAGCCCAGTGCTGAGGGCTTTATGAAGTCACCCTGCTTCTTTGCTCAGAAACAGAGTCAGTGTTGCAGAAGCAGTTTTTTTCTCTTCTCCTTGCAATCTGTTCTTTAAACAGCTAGAAAGGTGTGTTGTGGTCAGAGTGGGAAGGTGAGTGTGTGACCTGGCTAGAAGAATTAGTATTATCATTAGTGTTCTCTGTATCTTCACTTAGAGCCAGCCGTGGGCTTAGTGCTGTACAAGACATGGTAAAGGCAGTACTTGAAGAGATGGTTGGCAAGTAGGGTGAGTAGCATGGGTGATTCTTGGAGGATATCCTTAGCCAGGAGCTGGTAGGACAAACTGATGGTTTGCGTGAGCAAAACAAGGACTTCGTTGCAAGCAAGTTTCTGTTGCGTGCAACGGAACGATATGAATTAAAATATAAATTAAAAACTGCGAACCTAGAAATCAAAGAGGTGATTTGTTGGTTTTGTCATTGGCAGGAAAAACAATATTGTATTTTGTCCTTCCTAGCTGACCAAGCTTAAGAAAGGGAATCTGTATTCCAGCTGTCTAGAAATGTGAACCCCGATTCTGACCTCTTTGGCTTCAAATCATCTTCTTCTCTGTACTGTTGCAGAGACAGCCCTGAAAAGCATCATGATCAGCATTCAGGAGGACCCAGAGTGAAATCTCCCTCTTAGCCCCACCAAGCTGTGGCAGCCTGCAATACAGGGAGTAAACTCTGGAATCTCCTTCCCATGTGAATACGGTGGAAAATATTTGTGAATTTGCAGTGCACATGTTTCTCTTTCTTTTTTTCCCCAGCTGGGTGGCACCCTGCCCTCTGTGCTTCTGAAGCACTAATGACGAATACATGTTTTTTAATGCAACATGTTTTTAAAAGATCATACTCATAAGTTAAAGGAAAATTCACTCTTTTACTGAGGGCCTCTCTGAGTGAGCGGCTCAGATAACCACTGAAATATCAATATCACACTTCCCTGTGGACCATGCCCCTTTGGGCAGTTTGTTGTGTCTTTTCAGCACTGTTTTGACCCCTCTTCACCTCCATTTGTCCTCCCTTGGGATTCTGAAGATCCAGAGCAAGTTCAGCCTTGCTGGATTACTGCAGAGAGTTTTTCTGCCAAGTGTGTAGAAGAAGAGTCAGGAACCTGGAGGAAGAGGAAGATGTTTTGTCGTGCAGCTCATTCATTTGGCGCTTGCCTGGCCAACAAACTACCTCAGCAAAGGCCATTCCCAAGCACTATGTGTGGATTCTCTAGTTTCTGGCATTCAGAAGGCAAAAGGGTCTCCGAAGAACTCTTCCAACAGCCAGCTAGGTACTGGTCTCTGAGGGCACGCGAGCGAGCCTCGCAGTGACATGCTGTTGGATCCTTGTGTTCAGGGGTCAGGCATGGACCGGGGTATGCCCTAAATACCAGGTGGGATCAGGAAAACACAAGAGCTGCAGACATCTTGTCTCCAGGTTATTGCTGTCTTACTCAGATCCTTCTTTAAGCCTCAGTCCTGTTTGTAACACCTACAGAATGGAATGTAATACTTGAAAAATATGACTCTATCCTTTACCTTTAGCTCCCATTTCCCCCATGTTTATCTTTTATTCTGGGACAAGAACTTTCTGCATCATTGTGTCTTGTATAGGCTGAGCACATAGTTGAAACTTGCCAATAAAGAAAATTATTTATACCATGCACTGGTAAGCTTGGTAATTACAGACCCATGAAAAGACAAATACCTCTCCGAGAGGTTAATTTGAGATGTGGGCTTGTTTGAGAAAACCAAGACTTTACCTGTGTGAGGGTCTGTCTCTACCCCCTGTCAGTATTACTAAACTACCTGAGTAGTGAATGGAAAAGAGTCTTGCTGAGAGCATCGGTGCTGTGAAAATCACTGTGCTGGGCAAGTCCCTGGAGGGTATCACATGAGAAGAGCCAGCCCAGGGCTTCTCATCTGACCAGGCCAGAGGTGAGTGCTGCAGGGACAAAGGGGAGAAACCTCTCTAGAGAAGCGAGGGCAGTGAGGAGAGGGACAGGGCTGGAGACAGGAGAAGGGAAGAGAGAAAGCGGGAGGAGCAAAGGAAATTAAGATCACGTGGGGTAAAGCAGAGCAGAGAGAAAGAATGGAGAGATGAGAAGGAAAGTGAGAGTGGGAAAAATCCAGGAGTGAAATAGGGCTCCATTGTGAGGAGACAGGTATTCCTGCAGTTACAGGGTTTGAAAGTTCAATCGAAAGATGAAAACAAAAAGGCTCTTTATCCTGCCTCGCGTTCTGACTTGAGTTGTATTCCAGAAGGACCAAGTGCAGTGAGAGGAAAGAGCTGCTCAGCTGCAGATGGCAAAGGAACCAGGCACTAAGTCATCCCTAGCTCTGCTTCTGCTGGGAAGTGATCCTATCCTGACAAGGAGCCTTTCTTGTCTTCTATGCTGCAACATGAGATAAGGCAGAGCATGCAGACCTCGGCGCAGCCAGAGCCTGCTCTAATCTGGACCTCCTTAATTAAAAATGTACTTGGCTAGGAATATTTCCAAGACTAGCTGAAGGTTCAGTTCTGCTGGTGTGGTTGCACCTTTCTAGTTCAGATGTCGTGATCAGCCTAGCTGAAACCTGTATCAGCTTCCAGAGGTGTCCTGGGTCCCAAGGGAGCAGAGGAGGTGATGCTGGGCAGGACCTGTGACTCGGGTACTTCTCAGCCACCTCTTGGAGTATCTGCAAGATTCCTGCTCTGTGGGCTGTCACATCTGGCAGTTTTGTGCCAAAGCTCCTCCCTGCAGCAACTGTTTTCTTAGGATCTGGTTTCTTTAGGGACACGTGCAGAGGGGCACTTCACCAGTGCAGCCAGACAGGGGCACGTGGAAAATTTAATGAAACCTGTCAGGAGCCGAGGGCCTGCGTCACGGCTACATTAAGCAGCAGCCCATGGGGCACCCTCCTGGGAGAAGGGCTGTGCCAGCTCTCGTGTGTTAGCAGGGAGCAAGCCCTGTATCTGTTCTTCCTCACTCTCTGGTATCCAAGCAGGTGTCAAGTACTTCCGATGGAGAAACTCAGCCCAGTCCCTGTCTAGGAAGGAGGAAGTACTTAAGGGCATGTTTACTGTCAGGAGTGCCTGGGGAACTCAAAAGCCGGGTGAGCCTGGCTCTGTCCTGGGTGGAGAGGTGGCATGGAAAGGAAGCAGTGAGCAATACTGGTCTGCTGGTGCTCAGCAGCGTTTTCACTGCCTGGGAAATTTGCATCTTTTTTCTTTTTTCCTTAATCTTCACTTGCAAATGTGCACCTTGACCAATTCCTGCCCCTTTGTCACTCTGCCTTCTTTTATCTCTGTTGTTGCAAAAGAAATTAAGTATTGCTGCTTCCAAGCTGTGAGAAAGCTTAGTGAGCAACTGGAGTGGCCTTGGGGGTGTAGCTCAGGCCCGAAAGGGAGGCAGTGGCTTACGCAGATTCATCCCTGGCACGGACCACCCTTGATTTTGGAACCCCAGCGCTGATACTGCAGCAGCACTAGGCGGATGGTGTGCATGTGCAAGCAAGGGCAGGGGCTCCCCTTGCTCCTTATCCCACCTTTCAGGTGGGGCGTTGCCAAAATTGAGGGTGGGGAGGGCGCTTATTTAAAAAAGAAAGAAAGGAATCTCTCCGTGCCTCACGTTCTCCTCTGTAAAGCAGGTACTGGCAGTTCTGACACGGCAGGAGCTGTTTTTCGTGGGCTGCGGGCGCTGGAAGCAGGCTCTGCTGGAAGCGGTACAGTCGTGCTCCATGCTGGGTGTGGCAGGAGGCTGCGTGTTTCTGCTTGTTCTGGGCTAAAGTGTAATTTCTAATCATATTATCATGTTTCCTTACTTTAATTACCTCTGGCATCAAAACAGTGATTGACTCGAGAGCCAGCAATAGCATCCAACCTGTCAGCTCTCCCTTCCAGAAGGTACGTCTTGTCTCTGATGCCATATGTGAGGGGCGGCCAAGACCCTCCTTAAGGAGGAGTTTTGCTACCGCAGAAGCCCCTGAGGCTGGGGCGGCTTCCTGGCAGCCCCGCACAACCAGTTGTGTCCCATGAGCTGCTTCACCCCAGTTCCAGCTGCAGGGCCCCCCAACACCCCTTCACACTGGCAGAGGCATCTTGGCTGCCCCTAATAGTCCTGCAGAAGCAAAGCAGGGGTTGCAAACTCCATTAACCAAGGAAGGTAACTGGGGCTGGGGGAGCCTGCTAGGTCAGGCTCCTGTGGAGGAAGGAAAAAACTTTGCTGTGTAGACTGCAGGCGGAGCCCGTGGTGCAGAGGAGCGGTGGTGAGCTGCACCAGCAGGGTGGCTTTCCCATGTGTGTTTTTTGTCTTTTGGGGGTCTGACTGGCTCTGCTCTGCAAACATCTGCCTTGTCGCCCGCAGCCAAGGGCATGCAGGTTGTGAAGGCAGCTCTGCTTGTAGAGTGAAAACACTGGGGCCTCGATCACGGCTTCACATTCCTGCAATCACAGTGGAACTATCTCAGTAGACTTGTTGATGCCACCACACCCCACCTGTGTTGCCGCGCTTTGTCCTGTCCCCTGCAGTGTTTCACCCACAACTAAGCAGTAGAGCAGGGCTCGGGGTCGGGCCAGGAGCTCTGTGTCAGAGCCCTGCTCCCTCCCCAGCCTGCCCGACTTCTCCGGGTGCTTTTGGTGACCAGCCCCAGTCCTGGTGTTGCAGGGCCTGATGCTGTGAGGGGACGGTGGCAACACCGTGAGAACACCGATTCATGAGCTGGTTTGTGTTTTTTTTAAAATATCTCTCTATTTTTTTTTAGCCTGATGCTCATAGTGATCTGCAGTCTCTTTGCTGCCTTCACGTCCCTTGTGGTTTCAGTTTTGGTACAAATGTGTTTAGATTTTAGCAAATTAAAGTTGGGGTGGGGGGAGGGAGGGGGTACAGAGCATCTGATCAATTTGTATTTATTTATTTTAACATTTTACTAAATAAACCACAACAAAATCTCTTGTCTCCTTAGCTGTATGTACTGGGCAGGACAGCAGGTCCCGTACGAAGTCCTCGGCCACAGGAGGCATTTCTGAGCGTGGCTCTGCCCGGTGGCTGCAGCACGCTCTGGCTCGAAGCTTGCTTTCTTGGCAGGGAAAAGGGTGCTGTGTTAGTAGAAATGAATTTTAGCTCTAAAAGGGGCTGTGCATGGTTAAGAGAAGCTCCTCGGGCTCTGACTCAGGGGTTGCCTCCAGCTGATGCTGCCCGGTAGAGGGCACACAGAGACCAAAACCGAGCTGGGTTTACTCCCGGTCCCTACACACTTGTAGGCACATTTTGGGCCAAGGACTGTCTGAAAATGATGGCACAGACTCTCCTGCTAGAAGCACAGCCGTGCAGCTTCAAAAAAACCTGGAGAGCCAGCATTTCTGCAGCCATCTTGCCACCAAAGAAACACCCAGAAGAGGCCTGCTCCATCCCAGCACTGCTCCACCACAGTGTCACTGGCAGAGCAGGCTCAACTACTGTCTAGATCTGATCTCAACCTGTCTTGTGGCTTAGTGTGTATCACTGAGCTTTGTGGCTTATCAAACAAAAGCTGTCTGCTAGGGACCGGTCGGGTGAAGGTGTGCAGGGCTTCACAGGGATTTAGCAATGGCTTCCCAGCCCTTTCCCAAATAAAGCTTCGCCAGCTGGCTCCTGGCGTGTCACCCTCATCCTCCCCATCTTGCAGATGCAAGGCTGGTGGCCCGTGTGGCCCAAGAGCCAATTTTTATTCCCAAAGGTCCCACTGCCTGTGTGGTGGTGGCAGTTGGGTGCCTGTCCACCTTGGTGGGAGAGGGGCAAGTCCTGCGGGTCACGGCACGGCAGCCAGCTCGGCACGCTGGGCTCAGGGACGAGCTGCAGCACCACCAAAAGCAGAAACCACATCTCTTCTACTTGGATGTGATTAAACTGACTCCATGGCTAAGCCATGAGGCCCTGGGACCCAGCTGAAGGGTGCTGGCTGTGCTGCCAGCTCCAACGCAGCGCCAGGAGCCAGCGGACTTGATGCCACCCCCGTCGGCGACCACCTGCCCTTTCAGAGCTGACACGGGACCAGCGTGCCTGCCAGTTGGTGACACAGGCTTTTCATTTGCCTGCTCTTGCTCCCTGCTCCCCAACCCTCTCAGCATACAGCCATAAAGGGAAAAGACTTCAGGTGAACCAGGCAGAGCCAGCCCAGTGATGCTTTTCCCCAGCCGAGGCTCAGGCTGCCCTTGCATTGCTCTGTTCCTGCTGCGTTCCCTCCAGGAGACACGTACAAGCTCACAGCAGAAAAGAAAGACATATAAAATAACCAGGCAGTTCTAACAGAGATGTGAAAAAGAATAAAAAAAAGCTTTAATTTAAAAATTAAATTAAAAAGAGAGAATAAGCAAGAGGCGCTTGTGCCCTTTCCGTACCCCGCGCTTCGTATGGCTCCTCCTCACCGCTCCCACCATGGACGGAAATCCTCACACCTGCAGAGATGGCTCTTGCAGCCCAGAGTAACACTAAGGAGAGGACAGCAGAGACTGCAGCAGCCTGGAGAGCCTCCACGGCCACCGGCAAAATCATCCGGGAGGAAGAAAGGATTAAAAGAAAAACAAAAAAACCCAGACACCCTAATCATTTAATTCTTATTAGAGAAGTATTAAATAATTTAAATAGCGTGAGGAAAGCAACGCATCCTCTGTGCTCCAGTGTGTGCTAGTGGTGGAACAGTGCTCGGTCAAGCTGCTCCTGGCCCAGGGATCTCTGCACAAAGCTCAGCTCTGGTCCTGTCCAGTGTCAACCACATCCCTGATTGTCGATGGCAACGTCTGTGCTGCCAAGATCCGGGGAGGAGCAGGGTGGTCCTGACGGGAATTTCTCCCAGCATGGAGAAATGAAGCTGCTGTTTTGCCCAGTGACGCTCCGCAGCTCTGCCTTGTGTGGCGCCACCAGCCCCAGGAGGGGGCTCCTTCCAGCCAGGCCTGTTTTGGGAGCTCACTGCTGAGGACACTGGACAGCCCATCCTGCTCCTGGAGGTTGCCCTGCTCTGGGTGACTCCCACACCACCAGTAATGGGCCAACGCCAGTGGAAACTTTGCATCCATATGGATGGGCAGTAACAGTATTTTGCCCCGTCAACCAGCCAGCCTCGATCCAGACTTCCATGACTCCTGGCACTCCCTGCGCACCTGCCAGGGATTTGGAAAGCTTCCTCCTAGCCTGCTCCACAAAGGATGCAGAAAGATGCTCTACATCCTCGTCTCCCACTCACCAAAGCCCCGGAGGGATGTGCAGAGGATTGGGACGTGGGACCGCATTGGTCCCTGGCAGAGCGGGGTAAGGTTCACTCCCAGGTCTCAACATGAAGTGTACTAACGAAGGCTGAGAATCCACATTTGCTAAAACAGGTGAGGAGGCAGACGCATCGCCCCAGCCCTGGCATGAAGAGGTTCCCCTGTAACACAGAAATGCTGCTGCTCTGAACAAAACCACCTTGGCCATGCTGCAGCAGCTTGACCTGCAGGCACTGCCTGTTTTTGCAGCTGGCTTCTTCCACCTTATCTGCTGGGCTGGAGAGGCTGGGCTGCCAGCTCGGGTCCCTGGGGCCAGGTTGCGGCAGCAGGATGGGGCATGAGCAAAGCCCTGTGCTCTCCCTTCTCCAGGGTGCTGCTAGCACCCTGCACCCACTGTCCCCGGGCGTCACAGGCTCCTCTCGGCGGTGAGGTATTTGAGCGCGGCAGCCCCGTAGCGCCGCGACAGGTCCTGGTGGAACTCCTCGCGCAGTGTCTGGAGGCAGCCCCGGTACCCCGCGCTCAGGCGAAACTTGGAGATGTCAAAGCTGGGGGCGTGAGGCATGTGGATCATGAAGGCGTTGGGCAGGACCAGCAGCTCATACTCCTGGGGACCGAACAGCAGCCCTTATTGTCAGCAGCGGCTTGGTGGTACCAAGATATCACTGACCACCCCAGGAGCATCCCTGCACCCACCTGCGCATCCAGCTCCATGATGTGGGACACCTTGTTCCAGCCGAAGCCCACGAACCTCTGGTCGTACTTGGGGCAGTCTCGCCTCACTACAACGTAAGGCTCAAAGTCTGGCTGCCACGCCACGCGGTATGGCACAGTGGCTGTCCGCCACTTGGCATAGTCAGTCGGGGCATGGCCTTTTGGCCACACATGGTACCTACAAGGAGAGATGGAAATGAGAGACTTGGGAAAGCTGGCAGCTCCCCTGGAAAGACAGAGGACATGGGGGATCCTCCGAGCCGGCTGCCCCACAGCCCCAAGGCACAAGGGAACAAAACGGGTTTCTGCTGGGTGTGACAGCCCCGCTGGACAGCAGGGCAGCTCCAGTCCCTACCTGAAGGTGTAGAGGGAGCCCATGTCCAGCATGGAGAGCAGCTCTGCTTTGGATTTGGGGAAGGTCAGGCGGTAGTGCAGGGTCTCAAACGCCGGCACGATGAGAGCTGCCTTCCTCTGGGGCAGCTCCAGCTGCTGGATGGAGTTCCTACGGTGGTAGGAAGGGCTTGAGGTCTCCCTGGCTGTGAGCTATAGCCACAACCTCTTCCTCAGCCCCTCCACCCTGCCCAAGTGTTAATGGGTTTAGACACTTTTTAGTGATGCTGTGTGGGGGCAGGAGGAACAGGGCAGCCCTCACAGCCACGGCTGCTTCGTCATCCGCTGGTGTCCAACAAAAGCAAGGGCAGGATCCCAAGGTTGAACACAAAGGAAACAGTTTCTGCAGCCCACGGTGTTTCCTGCAAACCCTGGTGAGCCTGGCAGGCTGAGCAAGAGCCAGCCCGAAAAAGCCTTACCTGAGGTAATCGTAGAGGCCATACATAGGCAGGAAGTCAATGTCCGTCAGAAAGACGTATGGCGTCTGCGTGTTGGCCAAGGCCACGTTGCGCAGGAGGTTGATGGGGTAGAACTGCCCCTCTTTGTAGACGATGTGGTAGGCGACGTTGCGGCGGGCGCTCAGCACCTCTGAAGCCTGGGCATAGCGCAGGAACTGCTGAGCCTCCGCGTCCGACATGTACAGCGCCAGGCTGATGGGGCCTGCCCAGTGCTTGCAGATGGCCTCCAGCATCTGTAACCTGTGAAGCAGAGGACACTGCGTGAGCAGGACACCTGCCCCGTGGC
>NW_009724801.1:3769-5948 GCF_000703405.1 Apaloderma vittatum | reverse complement strand
GCCAGCCAGCCGCGTGCAGCCAAGCCCTGTTCAGGGGGCAGCAGGAGGAATTGCTGCTCCCATCTTGGCGTGTTGCTCCTCACTGCAAAGTGCTGGTCTGAGGGTGAGGAAGCCATGTTTTGAGACCCCTGGTAGCCCCCAAGCTGTGGAGCCACCCCAGAAGAGAGGCAGCAGGATTCAACCTCCCACCAGCCCCACCAGCAAGTACCTGTCCATGGAGAGCTGAGCCACGAGGGTGACATCGGTGGGGTTGGGAAGGGCCAGGAACTCGTACTGCAGGAAGAACAGGTGGATGCGGTGCTGGGTGAGGTGCTGCCGGCGGAAATCATAGCAGGGATCGTCCTCGTCCAACTCCTCCAGCGCCTGCTGCAGCTGCAAAGCCACAAACATCAGGAGGAGCAGGAGCCCCAAGGTGAGCTGGGGTGGCTGTGTGGGGGCTCCCACCTCCCCCCACGCTCAGGGGTCAGAGGCAGAGTCGCAAGTGCACTCACCTGGTCACTGGGAGGGCTGGAGAGACTGGGGCAGCCGAAGAGCTCCCTGCGCAGCAGGTTCCCGTCGTACTCCAGGAAGGTCAGGTAGAGGTTACGGAAGAACTCCACGTGCTTGTTCTTCACCCGCAGCTTCTTGGGCGAGTTCCAATGGATCACCTGACAGTGGTGGTGTGTCACCCTGTGGAGGGGGACTCAGCAGCACCCAGGGCTCCCCTGGCCCCCAAACGCCATGCTGACTCCCCTGGAGCTCCAGCACATGCGCTGTCCTTCAGGCTCTCCCCAGGTCTTCAAGGCAGCAAACTCACCCACCTTGAGATCCGAGACTTCGGTGTAGCATTGCTCCGAGCGGGTGTGATCAGAGAGCTGCACGTTCCAGAAGCAGGGCAGCCGGTACACCAGGGCTGGATCCTGCTTGATCACCGCATTAAAGATGTCCTAGAAAGAAAAAAAGCGAGAGAGAAAGGGAGATGAGGAAGACGGCGTGGCCTCTCCATGCCAGCGATGCTAGGGGAACGCTGCAGGGCTGACCACCCCAGAGGAGGGGCTGTTACCTGATCGGCCAGCGAGGTGGACAGCATGCTCATGAGCTCCCGCTCCGCCGTCAGCCGCCACATCTGCTCCCAGCCCAGGCGACGCAAGCGGTCGAGTAGAAGCAGGATCACCCCTGCGTGCCGGGGAGGACAGTGGGTCACCGAGGGAGCACCCAGCCATTACAGAGCCCAGCGCTGCAGCCCACGCTCACCTGTGTTGAAGCCACGTCCCAGAGCTGGCCACGGTTTGTGGTTTTTCCACAGGTTGCCCAAATACCAGTCGCTTTGGTTCTCCACCAGCCCAATGACCTGCTTGTCTGCAGAAACAGAGGGATGTGGGTGCAGACCCTTTTGCTGTAGGTTCAGAAAGGCCCAAGCAAACCCACTGCGCTGGCACTGTGGCAGATGGGGACTGCCATCCTGAGCCCAGCACCCTGGCAGGGCCCCACGGGCATCCCGTCCTCACCAGAAAACTTCCCAAAGACAGCCCACAGCTCAGCGATGTCAGTGGCAAAGGTGATGTCGGTGTCTAAGACGATGACCTTGGAGAGGTTGGAGGGCAGTGCCTTGGTGAGCGTCAGCTTCATCAGCCCATAGATGCCCGAGTAGTGCTTGTTGGGGATCCAAGACACCTCCGGCTGCAAAGCAACGTGGCCTCAGGGCTGGGCATGGCTCTGCCCTTGCCCTGCCCAGGCAGGAGGGCTGTGTGCCCAGCACCCCATGCAGAGGCCAGCAGAGAGGCACAACAGAGCTGTGGAGCCGGCCGAACCTCGAGCACCTTCTCCAGCTCCACCACCAGGAGCCACACACCGCTCTCCTCTCAGGCGCTCGCTGCCTGCATCTCCTTCGCCTTTGCTCTCACCCTGACCTGGCTCTTCCTCCACCCACCAGAACCCCACACTGAACCCCAGCGTCTGAGTGCTCAGTGGGGTCCTCAGATTCACCGCAGAGGCGCTGCTACCCCAAGGGGCCTCCCCACCACTGTGTGCCCCCCTTCTCAGCAACAAGTTCAGAAATTGGAGCAGGTGAACAAAGGACCAGCAGCAAGAGAGTTCATAACCCCCACTCCTGCTCGCCCCTCTCTGCTGCTCCCCTCGGCCCTCTGAGCACTGGGTTGGGACAGGGCAAAGGGAGGGGAGTGCCTGCCTTCAAGTCATC
>NW_009724801.1:3057-3741 GCF_000703405.1 Apaloderma vittatum | reverse complement strand
ATCAAGTCATGGACGAGCGTCTGGAGGATCTGGTGGGCGACTGAGTCCGTGATGAAGTGAAAGTGGAGGGGGTTCTTCCTGCCAAGGGCAAGCACAGCAGCACTCAGCACCACAGCAGGAGGAAAAGGATGTGGTCCCTATCCCTCCCACCCCTGCCAGGGGACAGACATCAGGTGAGGGGGCAGATGAAGAAAAAAATCAGCCACCTGGGAGAAACAAAGTCCCTTCTGGCCCTCTAAGCAGTGGCACAAAGGCCCTAAGAGCCCCCCTCCCGCAGCACTGCCCCACTGCAGCAGCTCATCTGGGAGCCCCAAACCATCGGGCCTCTGGCACCTCCCCATTACCTGTGGAAGAGGATGGATTTCACCAGGGTGACCACGTCCCGGCTGGCGTTGTGCCCGGCACAAACAATTGCAACATGCAGGAGCTGCCCAGAGACAAAGGGCACTTTTGTGAGACTGGACATCCCCCCTGCAGGGCCCTGTCAGCTCCTCCCTGGGCCACGCTGTGGGGTGAGACTCCATAAGCCAGCCCTTTCCTGGGAGAAGGAGCCCCAGAGAGAAGGAGGAGTCCTCTGGCTCAGAAGTGCAGACCAGGAGGGTGGCTGCCACCCGTCCTGCCTGGCCTCCATCTTGAGAGAAGCCAGACACCCTCACCCATGGAATGTGGCCCACAGAGCACCGT
>NW_009724801.1:2384-2738 GCF_000703405.1 Apaloderma vittatum | reverse complement strand
CGTGAGGCCAGACCCTCCCGCTCCACGTCTCGGCTCGGCTGCTCGCCCAGGCAGGGCGGCAGCAGGAGGAAGCGTCCGTCTGCAGAGAAGACACGTGGGATGCGATGGGCATGGCAAGGAAGAGCTCAGTCGGGAGGGACCAGGTATGGCCCCAGCTGAGAGGTCCTGGTACATCCCACGTGAGCCCAGCCAGCATCACGGCTCTGCTCCTTCGGTCTCCAGGGATGCCCCTGGAAATACAGAGCTCAGATACACCCACAGCAACCTGCACGGCCACAGAGCAACCACCTCAAGGCCTCGATCTCCCCTGCCCACCCTCCACTGCAGACCGTCCCTTGATCCGAGGAGGACCCA
>NW_009724801.1:1099-1866 GCF_000703405.1 Apaloderma vittatum | reverse complement strand
CGGGGTGGCCAGTCACAGGGTGGTTAATGGAGCCTGTCCTTGAGAAGGAGCGCAGGGCCCTCCCCCACCGCCTCCGCAGGGCGAAGGGGCCAGAACTGCTCTTGAAACACGGACCTCAAGGACATGCTGGGCTGGGTGGGAGCGTGGCCCACACAGAGCCGGGTGAGGAGCCCCGTTGGGCAACGCTGGCTCCTTCTCAGCCCTCCCGCTGGCGAGCTGAGGGAGAAGCCCCATACCCAGGTCTGACACGGGCCAAACGCCTCCCCCTCTGCTCACAGCTACCTGCCCGACCAAGTTTAGTGGAAAAATCCCAAATGCTATGTTGGAACTCACTTCCTGGCACTGCTGCCTCAATGGGGCATGACGGGGCACCACCCCCTCACCCCGCTGCCCCGGCCACGTGTGCCGATTCCTTGGCAGCGAGACGCTCCCCACTAGGCAAAGCCCACCACGAGGACAGAAATGCCATCTCCAAAGCCCCTTCGCTCCCAGATCCCAAAGAGCCAAGTGCCCAGGACAGACAAAGACTCCTACAAAGCAAGCGAACACCAACCTCTTCCCTGTGGACTCTTCTCGCTCCGCACCCCTGCCTGCCTGCTTGCGCCCCTGCCTTCAGCAGCACAACATCTGGACTCTCAACAAAAGCTGCCGTGGGGATGAATGGGCCGGATTAGGGTCTGCTCCCCCCTTCGCACCCCACCCAGAGCCCATTGATGTGCAGATGCCCGTGGGGCCACCAGCGCGAGGGGGCTGAAAACAGGGAGGAC
>NW_009724801.1:684-988 GCF_000703405.1 Apaloderma vittatum | reverse complement strand
GCGGGGGGGAGGAAAAGCCCGCCGGGAGCGGGCCCACCACAACCCATGGGAGGAGGCAGCCGAGCCCCCGTGGCAGCAGGCACGATGCCCAAAGGCTGCACCTCCTTTCCTGGTGGAGAAGGGGTCCAGCAGCACCACAGCTCCCTGCAAGAAGACCCCGGCATCGCCCCACTTTTCCGCGGCCCAATTGTGGGCACAACGTGGAAGAGCGAGAGCTGCCGCGTGGAGCACACCAGGCCCAGGCACTTCTGCACTTCTGCTCCCTGCCACAGCCACGAGCTGTGCTGGACCCAGCGAGGGCTCT
>NW_009724801.1:0-264 GCF_000703405.1 Apaloderma vittatum | reverse complement strand
GCCCTTCTGGCCCTCCCCCCGCCGGGCGCTGCCGGTCCCCGTCCTCCCTTTACTCCTCCCTTTCAGATCTGACACGTTTTCCCCCTTCCACCTCCTCCCCGCTCTCAAACCCAAGCTCCCCCTGCGCACTGGCCCCCCTTTCGGAGGAAGAAAGAACAAACAAAACAGGAGATTAAATTCGCTTTCTACTCCAGAGCCCCCAGCGCCAGGGGCACGGAGTTACCCAAAGTAAGTCGGGAGGAATCCGCCCTCCTTCCAGCCCCC
>NW_009724800.1:4278-4994 GCF_000703405.1 Apaloderma vittatum | reverse complement strand
ACTATTTCTTGTTCTATTGCTGGGCACCACTGAGAAGAGATTGTCCACTTCCCCTTGACACTCACCCCTCAGATATTTGTATACTTTCACAGGAGAGATGATCAGGTCCCTTAATAATCCTCGCACCTGTCCACGGGACTGTCTCCAGTAGATCCCCATCTCTCTTGAACTGGGGAGCCCCAAACCGGATACAGTGGTCCAGATGTGTCTTGTAAGGAAAGAGACTGAGCTGAAAAGTCACAGCCCTGCTCAGAGCTGGGTCTGCTGAGCTCAGGCAGGGCAGGAGAGGTCTCTGCTGCCGGGACTTCCCGGGCACCAGAGCCAGCTCAGGGGGAGCCAAGAGCTTCGGCCCTGAGCACCATCTGTAGCGCCCAGCCCTCCCTGCCCATGCCCAGAGCTCCTTCTGACGGCCAAAATCCCATTTCCAAGGCCAAACACTCCATTTTCAGCTCCAAATCCTCGTTGCCAGGGCCAAACCCTTGTTTCCAGCCCCAACACCTCATTTTAAGCCCAAAACCCTCGTTTTTCAGCCCCAAACTCTAGTTTCCAGGGCCAAACCGTCGTTTCCAGGGCCAAACCGTCGTTTCCAGGGCCAAAGCCTCGTTTCCAGGGCCAAAGCCTCGTTTCCAGGCCCAAACCCTTGTTTTTAGGCCCAAATCCTCATTTCCAGGCCCAAACCCACCTCTTGCCCACCGCAGCCTCTCCTCACTTTCCAC
>NW_009724800.1:3691-4246 GCF_000703405.1 Apaloderma vittatum | reverse complement strand
CCCCCTCTTTTCCAGCCCCAAACCCTTCTTTTCCAGCCCCAAACCGTTGTTTTTCAGCCCCAAACCCTCCTTTCCAGGGCCAAACCCTCATTTCCAGGCACAAACCCTCGTTTCCAGGCACAAACCCTCGTTTCCAGGCCCAAACCCTTGTTTTTAGGCCCAAATCCTCATTTCCAGGCCCAAACCCACCTCTTGCCCACCACAGCCTCTCCTCACTTTCCACACTTTCCCACTCCGGCCTGAGCCCGGGGGCGGGGCTTGTCACTGGGCTCCCAAACCCTTCTTTTCCAGCCCCAAACCGTTGTTTTTCAGCCCCAAACCCTCCTTTCCAGGGCCAAACCCTCATTTCCAGGCACAAACCCTCGTTTCCAGGCACAAACCCTCGTTTCCAGGCCCAAACCCTTGTTTTTAGGCCCAAATCCTCATTTCCAGGCCCAAACCCACCTCTTGCCCACCACAGCCTCTCCTCACTTTCCACACTTTCCCACTCCGGCCTGAGCCCGGGGGCGGGGCTTGTCACTGGGCAATGCCCCGCCCAGAAGGGGTGGCATGTCC
>NW_009724800.1:482-3499 GCF_000703405.1 Apaloderma vittatum | reverse complement strand
GATCCTCAGAGAAGGGCGGGCACTGCAGCCAATCAGAGGCAGCATCCCTTCAGGGGGGGCAATTCTGATAAGCAGGTGGGGTCCTCGTGCTCCTCTCTCCACCTGAGTGATGGCAGGCGTCACCGAGGAGGGGAGAACTCGTAATTTGGGGGGTAAGAAGGCAGGGAAAGTGATCGTTAAACCGGGAGAGAAGAGCCGCGACGGCTGAGGGGCCGGTGGCGGGGCTGCGCTCTCCTCCTCCACCCCAGGCAGGGAAGGCGCCTCTCTGGGCAAGCGCCGAACCTTTCTGCCTCTGGCGAGCGTTACCCTGGGCTGCTGCAAACAGCGTCGTCGTCGTTTCACAGCCCTAAAACGACCCCCGTGGAGCGTGGGTTTAAATACACCCAAAATGTGTGTGTTTCAGTGCCCCCAAGCACTGCCTATGGCTCTCCGTGTTCTGGTTTCCCTCGCGTTGTTCCTTTTGCCCCGCTCACATCTGAAGTCACATAGCCCAGGGCAGGTTGGCAGGGGTGGGGATTCCCATGGAGGGTATTCCCCTCAAGGCATGTTCTGGAAAACGGGACCAGACCCAGCCATTTGTCCCTTCATGGTGGGAGGTTGGACTAGATGTCCCTGAGAAACAGAACAATTACTCCAGTATATTCCGGGAAGGTTTAAAGGAGTAATATAACAATATATTTAGGAAGCGCTTTAGTCAGTGTTAAGTTGCTTGCAGGCAGAGGCCACCACCATCAGACAGAGTCTTGCCGGGCTAATCACTGTGGATGGCGAGGACTGCCCCCAACAGTCCGAGCTGGCCTGCCTTCCTCCACAAGCTTCTCAACCTCTCCAAGTCCATGGTGGAGGGCAACTGCAGGGCTGGGGCACGGGGACAACACTGGCCCTGGTATCCTGGACTTGAATAATTCCTCTGTGAACTCCCCAGCCTCTCTGAGCACGAGGCAGAAGGTGGCTGCCCAAGGAGCGAGCTGTGGCAGTAGGTCTGGGGGATAAGAGGACACTCTCCCCAGTGTCCCCAATGTCTCCAACTTGACCACCTTCCTCAACAAACTCCCCCCACCTCTAAAAGTATGGACCCCCTAGTAGCTGCAACAAGGAGCAAGTGGTCACGGTGATGGTGGTAGACAGTGAAAACACCTTCCCTGATGTCCCCAACAGCCTCGCCGGCCTCACCTCCTTCACTGAAGTCCCTGACTTCGTGGAATGAGTGGCGAATGGCAACTGCCCCAAGGACAGCCTGTGGGCAGCAAGACTGGAGGACACCAACTTCTTCTGGGGGTTGGCAGACTCCCCCATGCAGGACTCCAAGGGGAGGCACAGTGCGGTGGTGATGGAGCTCCCCAGCTGCCTGCCACTGCAGCCTTGGACACTACCGAGGAGAGGTCTCTGGAGAGTTCTCTGGAGACTTCAGAGGACAGTCCTGTGGAGAGGTGGAGAGTCCCTGCAAGGATCCCCTGGAGGATCCTCCAGAGGGTCCCCAGCTGAACTCTTGTTGTGTGAAAGCTCACCCAAGCTAAGCGCTTGCCTGTTTCAGAGCCCCGATAAGGACTTGCACGGAGACGACTTGCAAGGTAACAAAGAAGAGGTAATTTATTAAAGCAACAGGTACAAGATTCGAGGTTGCCGTTGATAAATTCACTCTCTGCAATAGCACTAATATATAATTGTAATGCCAGCAGAATACTGTCCCGGGTATTTCTCACCAAAAGGTGGAAGTGCAATTCTTACCAAGGCAGCGTCCCTGTCTTGGGTGAAGGAGAAGGAGCCCAGTCCATCGACTGCCTCTTCTGGGTTTGTTCTCTCCCTCCATCGACACACTCCCTCCATGCTCCTTAAATCATGCTCTCAGGAAGTCAGTCTTCGGGGTATCCCTTACGCTTGACTTTTCTTTCTCTTCACATGGGTGTAGCTCCAACTCTGTCCACCTGGACACCACGCGTATCTGACAAATTAATACCCGAGTTAGCACAGATCTAAGACAAGCTAATAACATGCCAAACATCATAATCACAGTAACTAACACACATTGCAATAAAGAAGCAAGCTATCCAGATAGGGAGAAACCTAAGCCATGCCAAAGCTTGTTTAACCATTGTACTTCCATACTAGGATCTCTACTTGCTTTTGCTACACGCTTCGTACAATGTAACTGCTCATCAAGATCTTTTGTGCAGCGGGCTGAAAGGCATGCACTCAGCTCTTGAGAGAAGCTAAGACAAAGTTTATTAGCAAGAAGCAGTATTCATGGGTTACAAAGAGGAGACCAGACAATGCAGCCAGAATTGTTATTCGCTCATGTGCTCCTTCAGTCACTCTCTTATCACACAGGGAGAACAGACTTTCCCAGGTCTGTTTTGATCACACTCTCCCATTCACTCCCTTGCACATCTTGTGTAAAAGAAGCATCTTATCTGTTCATTCTCACGAGCAAACTCCCAACATGAGCTATACTTGGCTGGTCAGGGTCTCTTTTGATTATTAGCAAGCAGGAGTTATGTACTTGTTTAGAAAAGAGGTCAGGGACGAAAAGTCTTAATTCTGCAACGCAGTGCTGCCAGCACAGCTCACTGTGAAATGCAGGGTATCCACATTTCCCCCTTTTTTGATTTTTGGAACACCATTCAGCTCTTCAGACCCCTCTGGCAGCATTTCAGGTGAGATTGTTAACTATAATGAAAAAGAACAAAACAAAACACTCCCCACAATAAACAAACACTATTAAACACCTTTTCAACACAGAAAAACATGTTTTGAGCTTTAACTAAATCATATCCTTGCTAGAAAGCGTGTAGTATTTATCCCACTGTGTTGTTATGTTTTACTTGCTGCTCTGCCTGAGTTCCCAGGACTCACATTCACTGCTTGGCAGGGCAGGAATGTGAAAGATGCCCCTGCACCAATCCCAGGCCTCTGTTATCTCAGGGTGGGTGTGCTGCTTGCTGAGCACACAAGGCCAAGCGGCATTCCAGTGAGATATATGTGTTTTCTGACACCTTAGGTGCAAGTTGCTTGAGCGT
>NW_009724800.1:0-372 GCF_000703405.1 Apaloderma vittatum | reverse complement strand
CAGATGAAAAATATATGTAGAGAAAGAAAAGCATAAACACAGTTCAACATAGTGATTTAAATCAAGTGTCTCCTCTCAGGGAATGCAGCTGTGATGTCGGCCAGGCATCGTTTGTTGCATCAAGTCCTGAAGATGTGGAACATCATTCTTTAGGCAGACTGATTCATCAGTTTTGTGAAGGCAACAATTGTCCCATATTGATTGCAGAGGCATGGCTTGCGCTTTCTTGGGTCGAACTGCAATCTGATGTTTGGTTCGTGACACCAGCAACGCTGTTCTGATGCAGTTTCCTCTGGATGGAGCACAGGTATGCATCGAAGAGACCTGGAACACAAAAACCTAAAAACTGGATATTAACAGAGAGTGTATATT
>NW_009724799.1:0-13294 GCF_000703405.1 Apaloderma vittatum | reverse complement strand
AGAGAGGCAAAGCACGCAGGGAGAAGCGACAACTTTTATCAGACCAACAGACGTGGTTGGCAAGGGGAGAGGAAAAACATTCAGGCGTGGAGATCTCCTGCAGAGTAAAACCGCTCGGGGCTCTGCCCACAACTCCGGACAAATCAGTTCCCCTCAGTGCAACTAAGGTTGTTCAAATCATCCCCAATTTATTTAGGGTGGAAAGTTTTGCCTGCCTGGTTCGGTATGCACACAGGAATTGTCTCAGTCGTGCGTCTGAAGCCTCTGTTCCTTTTAAAGCATATTTTATTGTGACAGCTGCTGTGGCTGAAACTGGAGGAACGTGTGGTATGTTCTATCTTCCTTCTTCAAAGCTATCAGCAAGGCAGACAAAAGCAGCAGTGAGCGGTGCCTCCTATTGCATATTCTTCCCTTACCCTTTTGAAGCTTTGCATGTAGACACAGCGTAATTATATTGTAAGTGATAATATCACAGTGCTACCTGGTGTGACATTTGATTAGCAGAGCAGGAGGAGCACATGGACCTTGCATAAACAGCCCCGGTTCCGTACTGGCTGCCTTCACCTTGTATTTGAGCACTAACACTCAAACAGCGTAATCCTCCTGGTAGCACAAGGCTGTCCTCTGATCAACCCTGTCAATTAATAAGATCATGAAGAGGTGTAGATGAACGCGTTTATGTGGGCTCTGAAGCACCTTGATAGAAAAGTGAAGGGATCTCAGGTGATGTGTACAGATGCGGGCATTGTCCCTGTGATTCTCATTTGCTTTGCACTGATACTGCAATTTATGGTCTTTACCATGAGCTTTAAACTAACCATTGAATATCAGGAAATAATCTCTAACCTGTGCTGTATACCTTTTCTGAATCCTTTTACTCTCTGAAAGCAGGGGAGTAAATGTGGTGTTCCCTTCCAGTCTCCTAGGACTTGTGTTTCTAGATGCAAACCCCCAATATGTATGGAGGTGTGATCCAGATGATGACATAATTTATCTTCTGCCTCTAATCCCTCAACAGTAACCACGAAGCACACCTCTGCCCCCTGTGTACAGCAGCGCTTTAAACGCAGATGAGCAATAGTGCAGGGCACCATTTTTCACTTTTGACAGAGAAACAGTGACATGAAAACTCTTTGCATTCGGTTTCCTGCTGTTACCCAGGGCAATAGTGCAGGGCACCATTTTTCACTTTTGGCAGAAAAATAGTGACATGAAAACTCTTTGCCTTCAGCTTCCTGCTGTTAACCAAGATTGTGCAAATCTGAGGAAAACCTTTGCCAAAATCTTTTCAAGATCCCCATCCATAGGCTGGGCTTGATGATCTCAGAGGTCTTTTCCAGCCTCAACAATTCTGTGATTCTGTCCCCTGAAACCAACTGCCAAAGGGTAAGGAGGGTTCTCCAGCACTGCACAGCTTTAAATTGAGACTGGATGACTGGAGTTGCCTGGGGAAACTCCTTGCTTTGTGCCAGTGCCGTCCAGATAATCACACCAGCCTTTTGTACCTTGAAAGGTCTGCTGCTCCCTCGGTCTGAATCCTTTGGTTCAAACTTCCCTTCTGCTTCTCTGTTCTTCCAGCTGAGAGCAGGAGGGTCAGCGAGCTGATAGGGGCTTGGATGATCAAACCCATTTCTTCTGGTGGCTCAGCCTTGGCTCCCTGCCCCTCGCCAAACCCAATCCAGCTTGTCAATAAGTTAAATAAAAGCTAGAGAGGAAAAGGAGGCAGATGCTAATTGTGGCTGTCAAACATCTGTTGCTGGAGGTGGGCAGAGAAAGAGCTCAAGTCTGTTTCTGTCAGCCGGTGTTCACTGCCAGTCCTCTAGTAAGCTGGAAATTTGGGATGAATTTCCGTGTGTTTATCTGCAATCTGACAGTAAGAAAATTGAGTCAACGTTAGAATAGATTGTGTTGCAAACTCTCCCAATGCAGGCTACAATTAAAGTGGTGAAGGAGGAAGATCAATCTGAGATGGATTAAGAGGAAGAAAATCAATAACTGTCAGGTAAAAACTCCACTCACTGCCCCGATATGTGAAGGACTCCAGGTGGAACATGGACATCATTTGGTCTTGGGCATAGTCTTATTTTAGCTTATTTTGGGAGAGGAAATATTCCCAATTCAAAAGTGCAACTCCTAAAAGCAATGGAGAGAGAGGGAGCAGGCAAAACAGGCAGTAGCTAGGGGGCTCTGTGGTTGCTCTTGTACAGGAAAGAGCTCAGAATACTGAAAAATCCTCTTTTTCTTTCTATATTTGAAAAAAAACTTAGGAAAAAAGAAATAATTGGTAGGGAGGTTTGGTTTGGTAGGGAAGTGTTGGTGTTGTAAAACATCTTCAAACACACCAGCTCAGTTGCAGCACCTGAGGGTCATCTATATTCCCACTTGACTTTTTTCCTCTGGGATTTTTTTTCAGCAACGTTCCCATTCTTTCACTTTAGTGAGCCTCAAACCAGACAAACTATTGGCTCTGAAAAGACCTGATGTTTCAGAGGGAAACCGCAGCACTGTCAGCACTGTCATCTCGCAACACCAGGGGTTGCGTGATCCGAGCTGCCAACCAGCTGTCCCTGGAAAGAGCAAGTTGTGCCTCTCTGAGAATAAATTCCATCCTTTGGACAGCAGAGCCAAAAAAAAAACAGGGCAGAGACTCTGAAATCCTCAGATGGCACGAAGTTCCTGCACAGAAGAGCAATAAGAAGCTCTGGAGCATGTTGATGTTTCCTGGCACAAGAATGTTGACACTCTTCCTCCTCGTAGGAGGATCCTCAGAGCAACCTGCCATCAGGATCCCACCACTCCTTCGAAGGGTACTTGTGAAGTGACAGATATAAGGTGCACCCAAGCCAACTGAGCTAAAAACTGCTCTGAAGATCTTCCCCCAAAATGCTTTTTCGCTGCAATGTGTTTGCTTTGGCAGTTTGCAATGTGAATTTTCATCTTGCAAGCATGCATTAGTGCCTTCCCGGACTTCCATCCCTTGCAGTTTCCCCCATCCACACACATCTCCTGCTCATTCTCTGCCCAGCTACACTTTGCAGAGCAGCTGCCAGGCTGAGTGACCCTGGCGTAAATAAAATAAATACCCGTGCTGGACTACAAGTTTAGCCAGAGATAAAAATTTCTTTCCTTGACAAACAAGATGTGAAGCCAGGTTCTCCAGGCCAGCCCCTGCAGAACTTCTGTATCTCCACTGGCTGCAGAGGAGGCTGCCCAGGTAACCCACCTCCTTGGATTAGGCTGCATGGGAATTTAAAAAAAATAAAAAAGATAAAAAATTATCTCTTTCCTATCCCAACATTTTTCTCCTGTAAAATCTTTGGAGCTAGAATAAATCCAGAATTGTCAGTGCTGTTTTACTTTGCATTTCATCTGCATAGATGAGCAGCAGCAGCAGGGAATTTTCTCCTCGTTTTCTAACCAAGAAGAATGCGAAGGCAGTAAGTCCTGAAAATCTTGTGTGACTTTGGGAAGATTAATTTACCTCACTCTTTTTTTCCCATTTGTCAAAGAGAAGAACACCTTGCTAAGCACCAAGAGTTGCGTGTAAGTAACACCAGTGGCTACAAAATACTCAAATCCTGACACAGTGAGAGCCACGAAAGATTCTACATGGTTCATGTCTTCAGAAGATAAAGAAGGGTAAGGACTAGCTAGATATAAAATCTAGGAAAGGAGATGGAAATTAAACCCTTCTTCCTTCATATCCTGACTTCCAAACAGTGACAGAAGATGGTTGTTTGCAAAAGTTGCCGAGCTAAATTTAACATGATTACATGTTTTTGAGAAACCACAGAGATTATCAATGCAAAGGAGGAATGTTGACTAAAATAGGGAAGTAAAATTACTATAATAAATCCTCTGTTACCTGACAAAATACTCTGCTAAAGGTTGCAAACACTGAAGTATTTAAAGAAAACATTATTGTTCAAGAAATTGTTGCCTTGACTGCGTGCAAAATCTGTCATCTTGTTTCGGAGATTGGTTATGTGGAGGGAAGAAGAAGAAAATCTGTTAAAAACTGCACAAACTTAAGGAACGGTAAAATTACCAACACAAGATTCTTCGATAAAATGCTATAATAAAAGAGAAACAAGGGCACAGAAAAAGACAAACTTCTTATGTAAGTTATAAATCTCCATGCTCTTATGCGGGATTCTACAGCCACAAATTAAACCTATTTGACAAGAAGTCCTACTTGCCAAGAGCAATTTTTTTCTATTAAAGGGAAAAGCTACTTTGCTTCTCAAGCATAGCAGCCAGGGGATGTTTAACTAATACGAAGCTGAAGAAAAGAAACCATAAAAAAAAGCTGATAAGCCTTAAAAAAGGTCCTAGAGGCTCACACGCACCACAAAGTCGATTCAACGCTGTGTTTAAGGCTCCTTGAGCACTAAAGCAGTGCTGCCCATTTTATGAGCAGGTGAAATATCGATTATGTCCCAAAGCTTTATATCTGCATCCAGACCAGAGTTAAGCTTCACCTGGACCTCAGCAAGGACACAGCACCTGCTGGGAAGAGGATTAGTGTTGGTGGAGCCGAGGTCGCGGTGGAGTCCCCATCCCTGGAGGTCTTTAAAAGCCGTGTAGACCTGGTAGACCTGGCAGTGCTGGGTTAACAGTTGGACGCGATCTTAAAAGTCCTCTCCAACGTAAATGATTCTATGATGATCTCCCCTGCCAGTGGTACAGGATCGTCCCCAGAGGAGCCCCTGTGAGCTCTGATTCCTCCCAGGAAGAAGTAGCCAAAGGGCAGCACCGAATCACCCAGGTGAGCAAAAGCTCCTGTTCCGACTAGCTGCAGGGCTCTCTGCTGGAAAGCAAGCCCTCTCGGGAGGGCAGAGTGCAAATGAAAGGGGTTTTTAAAAGAAAACCTGCGCATTTCCCCAGGTTGCATCTCTCTCTCTTCCATCCACCCCAGCCTCAGTACTGGAAGGCAAGTGGCTCACTTTCAAAGGACTCCTTAGCCTGAGCTGCACGTGGCTTAAACTTCAGGTGTATTCCTGAGACACCACAGTGAGCGAATACAGATTAAAAATCCATTTAATTACCCAGGGAAGAGCCAAGACGAGTCACAGTCTCACAGCTGCTTGCTCCTTCATTGTCAGGGAAATAATAAGTGTTACCTTCCCATCCAGGCTGGGATGCCTCTGCCTGAACTTCTTTGTTTCTGCAGCTCAGATAATGTGGATTAAGGTCACGGCTCTTCATGTTTTCATGAAGACTCTGTTCAGTACAAATGACCTCAATAAGCATGATATTTGGCGTGTACGCAGCATTTCCAGTGTACAGAAATGTCAATTGATGCACTGGTGCGTGCTTTTGGAAGTGGAGTTTTGCATACTTTAGGGAGTACATTGATCTCAAAAAATTTCATTTAAAATTGACCAGCCTCAGTTATGGCTTGAGATGTGGCATTAGAACCACAGATACATCCACCTCTACCAAGTTTTATCTCTCAGTTTCTTCAATGAGAACGTTCTGGATTCCCTGAAGCAGTTAGCTCCGTTGGTTAGAGCGTGGTGCTGATAACACCAAGGTTGCGGGTTCGATCCCCGCTCGGTCCCCATGTGTTGCCTGATCTAGTTGAGAGGCGTCCCTGCCCATGACAGGGAGGTTGGATTAAATGATCTCTAAGGTCCCTTCCAGCGTAGGCCATTCTATGATTCTATGATTCTATGAAAACAAAATGGTGAAAGTAAAATTTTTGTTTCGAGGGTCAAAATAAAACTTTGCCAGAACTCAATATGACTTCCCAATTTAACAGGAAGGAAACATTTAGACTGTAAAGAAGCTAACCATAAAAAGCAGATAAATGTTTTCTAAATGTCAGTCTCAAAAATCATAGTTCCATTAAAACTACAAACATTAAAGTGAAATTTGCTAGTCACTGTAATAGGGTTTTTTTTCAATAAACAGCTGGCTTTTGTGATGTGGTGCAAGGAAAGATGTCAGTGCTTCTTTTTCAGTGCTGTTCTCAGCTCACAGTCGAGGCTCCGTAGAACGTAGCATGCCAGCAAAGTGGGCACAGTACTCCCTAGGGACAGAAATTAAATAAGTATTGATAGAGCATTTCAAAAGAGGGAATTGAAATATTTTACGTACAAGATATTACAGCTATTAAAAACAAAACAAAACTGTGTCATGTCTGTTCTCCATAGAGCAAGACATGCAAAGTACCAGGAAGAATCCAAGAAGATTTATTCTACCCATTAACCAAACACTTACTAGCAATACTGAGCCTGCTAATGAGGCTGGCTCACTTCAGCTCCAAAGTGAATTTGACTGTTGAATTTAATAATGAGCCTATTATGTTCCACAAATTGGCACATGCGCATAGAGATTGTTTTTAATATTTCTTTTTTTCTTCTTCTGGTTTTTTATTTTTTTTTGCAACTGCTTCTCATTAAAAGCAAAGCAATACATTTAAGTGAATTTGTCCACAGATTTAATTTCCTAACAGGACAAAAGGCTGTAAGTTATTTCCATTAGAAGACAGCTCAAGTGCAAGCAGAGGCCATGGAAAAAGAACACACAGAGAAAACACAACCTCAGTCATATTATACTGCAGGTTTGATAGGTGTGGGGAGGATCACTTCCAGCTTGTCTGAGCAGGAGATACAAACATAAGGGGTGCAGGCAATCTTCTGTGGTCCAAGATCCGCAAAGACTCTTCACAGCTGAGGTTCAAACTTGGCTTTAGGAAGCATTTCTTCATGGACAAGGTGGTCGAACCCTGGAATCAGCTTCTTGGAGAGGTGGTTGACACCCCAAGCCTGTCGGTGGCTGAGAGGGATTTGCACAATGCCCTTAATAACATGCTTTAACCTTTGGTGAGCTCCAAAGTGGTTGGGCAGTGGGACTAGATGATCATTGTGGGTCCTTTCTGAAATATTCCATCCCATTCCATTCCATCCCATCCCATTCCATCCCATCCCATCCCATCCCATCCCATTCCATTCCATTCCATTCCATTCCATTCCATTCCATTCCATTCCTCTCTCCCCTTGACTTGGGTTTTGTTCTAAGCAGTTCACAGCCTGGTCTCCCTGCAAGTGATGCCCAAAACAAGAGCTTGCACCACAGGGCTGGCTGAGGCATGGGTTTGTCTGTCACAGGTAGCACAGGGTGTCTGAAAACCTTTCTGGATAGCCCTGCGCCAACTCCAACTTGCAATCTTTCTAAGACAAGAATTTCTAAAAAATAGTTTGACTCACTAGCAATCTTGTCAGCTTTGAGTGTTTCTCAGCTAACATGAAGGGAAGGTTATATCAGATGCCAGGGAATGCTGTTACTTCTACACTCTGTGTCTTTATGCATCTTCCTACCCTTCTCCTTGGAGAGAGCAGCAAATTTGGGATTTGAATCCCAAAACGTGCAGTATTTTACCAAATACTTGATTTTACCAAGTTGCTGCTGTTATCCTTTCCAGTCCTGCAACAAATCTCCAAGCTCATAAATATTTGTTTTTAGTGCTCAGGAGTTTTCTGTTTAATAAAGCTTCTCTCCTTATTTAATCAAGATTGTTCTCTTAACTGATTTGCCTGTATTTACATATGCATAATGAGGAATCTGGCAGGAAAGCAAACAAGTTTGCAGGTTTGAGATGCTGGCTGCTGCTCCCATAAATAACTACAAAGTGAATAAGGAATCATTAAGTAACTCACCTTGTCCCTTTGCTTCCCGGTCACAACAGCACAACAAAAAGCCACCCATGAAGGTCACAGGAGATCTGCTGACTTCACAAACTCCGATCTTCAGCCCACAGAGCATATTTCTGAAAATGCTAGAACCTACTTCAGTTTTTGAGCACCTCAGCAGCATCAACATGCTTAGGGGAGGATGATACTTATGCAGGGCATACGTTTTGCATGGCTAAACTCTGAGGAACTGTGGTAAACTTTCCTTGGGAAATAGCTGGAAAGGATTATATGCTTCTTACCAATTAATAATGATGGTTTCTCCATTGCACCCGTAGACAACAAGAAATTTCCATGGAAAATCAATCTTTTCCTGCCAGATCTCTACTCCCTGTGCATTGTGTGTGGTCTGACCATTTGTTCAGGTTGGCCGTGTAATGCAGAGTAAAAGAATCTTTTACAGAAGCGCTGCCTAAGGATCAGGTGCATAATGCAGAAAATTCTGAGCATGCAGAGAAATGTCTTCATCGGCGCTACAGGTTTGCAAATCACCTGGTTATCAAAAGACAGCATCTCGCATTTCTCCTGGCAAGTGTGAGCACAAGGTGAACCAAAGAAAGTCAGGTTCTGAAGAAACTATGCTGCTTGGACATCCTCTCATTGAAAGCAAAGCACCTTAATGAAATGAAAACATATCTAATTAAGTTTTATTACGGCCTATCAAAAAGAAATCACAGAATCATAGAATGGTTTGGGTGGGAAGGGACCTTAACAATCATTTAGTGTCAACCCCCCTGCCATGGGCAGGGACAAAATCTGTGCAAACAATTCCAAACACGACACAGAGAAGTACACTGCTTTGAAACAGGAAAAAATGTGCATATAGGAATGTCTTTCTACAAATACTCTGCAGTTAACCATTGGTCACCTCAAATGTTTCTCCTGTTTCATCCTTTTGATGAAACATGCAATTGTTTGGAAAGGATTTGTGGCTGGAATCCTGCCATTGTCCTCTTCATTTCAATATGATGGTGAAATTGTCTTCAAGCGCCACTTGAGTCTGTCTGAGAGACTCTTAGAGGATGTCACTTAAAGACTATAGAGAAAAGCAGGATGTGGGGAAAATTGCAGTAATAAATTATTCATCTTTACAAACCAGAGTCCCCAAAAAGCTCCAGACAGTCCATATCTGCTCAGTACCACTTGCGCTGCTGAATGACCCCTCAAGGCCAGGAGGAGGAAGAGGGACAAGGATGGTGGGGAACCCCTTAGCTCAGTTGGTTAGAGCATGGTGCTGATAACACCAAGGCCATGGGTTTGATCCCCGCTCGGTCCCCATGTGTTGCCTGATCTAGTTGAGAGGCATCCCTGTCCATGACAGGGAGGCTGGATTAAATGATCTCTGAGGTCCCTTTTAGCCTAGGCCAGTCTATGATTGTAGGAACGACAGCATGGGACACCAACACCTCTCTCCAGCCAAGCGCTAGAAGGTCACAGAACCCTTCATCAGCAATGAACTGAGCAAGAAGCAATTCAAATATCTGACATTGAGGCACATCTCAACAGCAAGAAGCGCTCTCTGATTTTGTTGGTTGGTTAAGAAAAAAGAATCCCATCCAATGACGTCCTCTTGACTTAAAACGAGCTTCTCATTTAAAAACTACATCACCAGAAAAACTGGCTGAAAACCACGAGATGCTGCTGGTACCACCAAAGTGGTATACGTGAAATTTTGCCACTTAAAGATTAAGACTAGCAATTCAGTGCCGGGAAAACAGTGCTTTGATGTCTGTAGGGAATTATAGATGGTTTACTCAGAGAGGAGCAATCTCTTTTTAACAATACATATTTCTATCAGGAGGTGTGAACAAAAATCTAGGCTTTAGCAACAGTTTGTCTACCAGGTCTAGAGCAACCAGTTTGCTCCGTGGCTATTGAGAACAGCTGATTTGAAAGTCATGGAGAGGAAAGCAGTTTTCTTTCCCAACCAATCTGCAAACAGCCGAGCAATGTTCACTCATGGTATTGAGGAGCAAACCCAGCCCCTTGGCTCTTGCTTTCTCCTTGAGGAAGGCTTCCAAGAGGCAGAGCTGGCTGTCAGTGTGTCACCACGGTGGGGAGTAACCCAGGGCTGCTCCGTAATGACCAACTGGGAAGATCTTCACGTATCTGTGCCATGGGTGCTTCAACAATCTGACAACAGATGGGCCTGTAATTACAGCCAATTTGAGAGATTTTTAATGCACCGATTTGAAAGGCATTGATTTTTCTTCCTCTTCTTGTAAGGAGAATAACAAAGAGAAGTGAAAACACCTCACCCTCGCTGTGGTTCCCGCTGCTTGGCTTTTCGCAGCGTATTCTGCTGGCAAAGTGAAAACATTCGGCTCCAGTCAGCCAAACTGTGAATGTAAGGGAATGGAGTAACTGCCTTCCACTTAGAAGCTGAGCTGAAGTATGTTTTCTGCCAGCTTCAAAAATGTTTGAGCTGAATGCAAGCCAATCATTTGGGGGGAAAAAAAAAAAAAGAAGAAGAAGAAGAAGTCCCCGCTCCATGTGGAGTTTGTGAGAAAAGAAAAGATTGGACAACCCCACAGCCAGGGCCAGGCCTCATGAGGTGGAGGGGTGGTAGATACCTGTAGGCAGCATACTCTGAAGCTTTGAGCAGTGAATGGCAGAAAATGGATCCATTTATTTCTATGGTAACATGAATAACTCAGGACTAACACTATAGTCCAAATCTCAGCTGGATTTGAAAACTCCAAGTGATGAGCAACCACTCTCATGCAGCAAGCTCGATGATTTTCTTTCAAAGTAATACACTAGAGCTCTTACCTCATACATTTCCTTTTTCTCAAAACTGGTAATGTTAAAAAAACATGTTTGAAATCCTTAGAGGAAAACATACTGGAACGTTCCAGCAGAGGCTGGAATTGAGCCTCGGGAGCCACAGCTCCACTCGCCATGACTGCCAGTGTTGTCGCTTGATGGAATGGGCATCTTCACAATGCGGCCATCCTGCACCTTACGGAATCTTTGTGAGGAGGAGGCATGGATGTGTCTTCCAGCCCCAACTAGATACTTAACCAAGAACATCCCTCTCTGCCAATGCCTCATCTTCCCATTTTTAAAAATAAAGATAACTCCTTCACCACTTGGGAAGATTTTGAAGCCCCAAGAAGTTGACTTCCATCCTGGCAGAGTTATGCAGACTTGTCTGCTTTGCAATACCGATTTCATTGGTTTTGACCTTAGTCCTCTCGTGGTTATGAAGCGTGGGTTTAATCCTTAGCATGCAATCGATTTTTAGAGCAATGGTTTGTCTTTGGTTTAGCTAAAAACTCAGTCCTGTTTCAGAAACAATCTGGGAGAAAACCATGCTGCTTCTGCTCTTCAGTTTGAAAAATTCGTCTACTGCACTACTTCAGTCCTCTTAATCCGAGGCAATCCAACCCCACGGCCTCAGTTTCAACATCTCCATCTAGCTGAAGCCAAGCTTGGAGCAAAGGCTGTCACTGGTTTACACACCAACAATTCCTTCCTCACCAGCAATGAGTCTCTGTTCCTTGCTTCTGTTCAATAGAAGAGCCTGTTGACCTAAGATCCCCAGGAGTTCTTCCTTCTAAAAATACCGATCACAACTTGTCCTTTCAGCTTCAGCCGAGTTATGACAAGGCTATTTCAAAAGCACGGGAGGAGCTTCCCATGGAACCTGTCTCTACAGCTCCCTTGGAGCTGTCATCTCTCCCATATTACACATATGCATCATTTTAAAATGTTTTACTACCATTACACTTGTCAGCGGTTTCATCATCATTCAACATTACAGTAAGAAATGCACCATTCGGGGATCGTGTTGTGACACGGAATTTCTGCGTGTGACAAGGAATGGCAAAATAAATAGACTTGTATCCAAGTGATGGCTATTTAAGAGGTGTTTTTACACAAAGAGTAGAATAAAACAAAATAATGCAGTTTGAGGCATTTAGCTCAGTACTAGATCTCTCCCCTCTCTGTAACTCCAGTGCAAAAATATTAGAGAGATATAGATTATACAGCTATAAAACATTACATGCAGGAAAAAGAGGACAGGCCCAGGAGAATCTTAAAAGAATAAAATAAAAATCACATCGCTGTTGTGTACTTGTCCTCCATCTGCCTCACACATTGACCCTCCCCATAAGAAATCTGGGCCATCACCCTTCCCACACACTGCCGGGTGTCTGTGCCCACATTCGTGAGCCAGGAATTATATTTCCTCCCATGTTTGTTCTCTGGTTGCTGGAACTGATCTTTGGTCTCTAACCAGGGGCGTTAGCCATTAAGAGCACGGTAACCGGTCGCATTCTCAAATAGCCTTTGTGTTCTCCTCACTCAGCCCTGAGATGGAGCATCGCTGTTGACTCGAGTGGGTAAAGAATTGGACAAGCCTGGAGAGCTTTTGAAAACCCTGCCTCTATCACAGCACAGATCTTGGCAAAAATAATTTTGGCAAGGTGTTTATTGAGAAGAAGAGTGCTGTTTTCTTCAGGGCAACTTAGGGACCACCGTGTTTTCTCAGCAACTTTTTTTATATCACAAATTCTAATAAAATGCTAATAAAATATACGAAGGAGATTCATTAAATTAGCCCTATTTTGATTCAAGCTGATATTCACAGTGGGGCTATTGTATCACATTTTGCTTGGCGTGTTTTCATAGAAGGTAATCAAAATCTCCTTTTCTGTTTATCATCCCAACTCTATTTTTATCAGATGACTCTCCCCATTGTCATGGCAAAAGCAGGCTGGACTCTTAGTTCAATTTAGCGATACATGACCATAAATACATCAGCAGATTGAATTAGAAAGTGGCATGCCAGAAGCAGCTTTCTCCTTTTTTTTTTCTTTTTTTTTTTTACGCTCACACATCTGACTCAATCACAGATCTCTAATTGAAAAACCTCAGAGGTGGATTAAGATCATACATGTTGTTACGAAGCACGATGCCCCGTGCATGCTGATGAAAACAGCCTGGTGGGAGCTGGGGAATAAGCAACCACCCTGCTATGTACACGGGGGTAAACAGCAGAGCAAAGGGGCTTTGGCGACACTGGAAGGGGTGTTTGTATATGTAAGAGCAGAGGGAGGATGCAGGGCAGAGGGGGAAGAGCTATGTAGGGCTTTTATTCCACTTGTTGCATTCAAAAGGCGAAATATTTCAGCCGCTTGCCTGCCCAGCAGAACCCCAGTGAAGTCCCCGGGGGTTTAGGAGGGCGTAAATCAAACACCAAGTTCAGCCTGACAGCCTGGATCTCAAGCCCTCTGCCCTTCCATTAGCGAGTAATTTTAGGGACTGGTTTGTAGCCAGCCGGAGGAAAATCTCCCCCCGCGGGACCGCAGCTCCCGTTCTCCCCGGAGAGGCAGGACACCGACCCTGTCGCTCCGACATCCCTTATGCTTCGTGCCTAGGGACAGGAGCGTAAAAGAACTGTGAGGAAGATGAAGATGACAGTGATGGTGACAGTGCCCTCTCGCTGTCCCTGGCGCTTTCGGAGGAGCAGCAGCGAGTCCCTTTCGCCCCGGGAGCGGGTTCGCTCCGAACGAGCGCGCAGAAGCCTTTTCAAGGATTTCTCGGCGCTGGAAGGGAGCTGAGAGCAGGGGAGGGAATGCAGGGCTCCT